>NC_079212.1:13797426-13826147 GCF_029633865.1 Lampris incognitus | reverse complement strand
AGATCTCACGGACCAGCTCGTAATTGGAACGGAAAGAGCACGAAAACGACGGTCGACGTAAGGGACCAACGCAACAAAAAAACACAAGGAGAGGTGTTACTTGACAGGCTTTGACGTGTTTTTGTTTTGTTTTTTGGGGATTTTTCCCCCCTTTTTCCTCCCCAATTGTACTTGGCCAATTACCCCACTCTTCCGAGCCACCCTGCTCCACCCCCTCTGCCGATCCGGGGAGGGCTGCAGACTACCACATGCCTCCTCCGATACATGTGGAGTCACCAGCTGCTTCTTTTCACCTGACAGTGAGGAGTTTCACCAGGGGGGGCGTAGCGCGTGGGAGGATCACGGTAGTCCCCCCAGTTCTCCCTCCCCCTGAACAGGCGCCCTGACTGACCAGAGGAGGCGCTAGTGCAGCAACCAGGACACATACCCACATCCGACTTCCCCGCTGCAGACACAGCCAACTGTGTCTGTAGGGACGCCCGACCAAGCCGGAGGTAACACGGGAGGGATTCAACCCGGCGAACCCCGTGTTGGTAGGCAATGGAATAGACCGCTATGCTATCCAGACAACCCCCCCCCATCCCGCTTCTTTTACATGTTGTTGAGTTCGGCGTGGACTGCTGAGACAGTAAAACGTGTCCTAAGAGGAATGTCACTCACCACCACAATGTAACGCGGCCGGTACTGTATGGTGCCGAAGAGGCCAAGGATGACGATGATGATGTGGAAGAAGTTGGCCAAGATGGGGGCCCACTGGTAACCCAGGAAATCAAACACTTGCCTCTCCAGTGCTAAAACCTAAAAGAAGAGGAGAAGGGTGGGGGGGGGGGGAGGGAGAAAGAGAAAACGTTATCCATTATACATCTGAATACATAGCTCTGACATGCTGCAATGGCTTGCAAAGAATGTCAAAGTTACTTTTTCTCCTCACACAAAACCCACAAGACGAGCAAGACCTCACTTACAAGGGCACACACACACACACACACACACGCAGAAGGGGAGGTGAAGGGCAGTTGCAGGAGTAGAGGTTGAGCACCTGGTCATGCTGTACTGTTCATGGTCTACCGAGGGCCATCATATATTTCCCCCCCATTACAACAAATGGCCGACAATAACGCAGTGAAAGCTTTGACACTTAAACAGCTCGCCCCCCGGTGTGAAATGCCCGGAGGTGTGGGCCGTGAGTTAGTGAAAATAAACAATGACAGATTCATCAATTCAGCCCCTGCTGAGCCGAGGGGGAAGTGAGGAATTTCCTCGCCTCCTGCCAGCCGCCTCCAGGAACGGGAGTGCTCTGAAAACTTTATGGGAGGAATGGGCCCTCGCTAATAATACCATAGCACTGAGCCAAGGCACTTATTAAAATGTACACACAAAGGCATTGGGTGAAACACACACACACACACACACACACACACACACACTCACACACACACACACACACACACACACACACACACTCACACACGAAGAACAGACTCCCAGTGAAAGAAAGAGCCGTGGTTCCCAAAATACTTGATAGAGTCAAATCCTGTCCGCTCATCCTCTTCCAGCCACTTCGTCTGGACAACCGACATTGAGAGAGACATAATTAAGTCATGACATGTCTCATCTCATATTATTAATTAATGGTGGACACAGAAACCGCTGCTGTTTCTCCCCCCCCCCCCCACCTCTCTACCTGAGTGTTTTGTTTTGACATTTTGTCCAACAGGAATAAACAAATAAAGAAGCAAACACAAAAACAGCAATTTGAGCCCTTAAGACGGCGAGCCTCGATTTGCATGAGCTCAATTAGCATACCGTACCAAAATATGAGGCGATGGGTTGGGTGGCTGGGTGGGTGAGTGGGGTGGGGTGGGGGGTTGTCTACAAAGCATTTAATTATATTTCCATCGCCAGGTTGAAGCATGTGTGTGTGTGCGCGTGTGTGCGCGCGTGTGTCTTGAGCGACGATGTGCCTTCATCGTGTGTTGACGTGTCATTGCCAGCCAACCGCACCAAGATGGATGACGGGGGGGGGGGGGGGGATCCAGCCTACGCCGCAATGATAGTCACGCAATCGAGTTCAAACACACCCGTGCACTCTCAGAATCACACACAAACGTATACACACACATGCACACGCATGCACACACGCACGCACACGCGAACACAAACACGCGCCCTGGCTGCTCGTGTTAATGGGATGGAAATGTTGCCAGCAATGCGATGAGACATTGTGACAGGCAGGAGAGAGGCGGGGAGTGAGCGAGGGATGATCAAATACTGGAGGATAATTAAAGAGGAACACCCCTCGCCACAGAACAAACGCGATGCGAGGCGACGGAGGGCAAAGCGAATGAACCGGGATCGACATGAAGGCCAACGGACGACAAGCGTCAGAGCCGGCGCTCCCTTTCTGACAAGAAGCAGGGGAGACGGTGCGAGAACAGACAACGAGAGCGGTGTCGGAATATATCCCAGAAGGAGGCGAGGAAGAAGGTCAAACAAGGTGTATGTGAGCCCACACAGAGAAAATATATACATTTAAAAAAGAACAACCCGGGGATCGGCGGTTCGAATCCCCGTGTTACCTCCGGCTTGGTCGGGCGTCCCTACAGACACAATTGGCCGTATCTGCGGGTGGGAAGCCGGATTTGGGTATGTGTCCTGATCGCTGCACTAGCGCCTCCTCTGGTCAGTTGGGGCACCTGTTTGGGGGGGGGGGGACTGGGGGGAATAGAATGATCCTCCCACGCGCTACGTCCCCCTGGCGAAACTCCTCATTGTCAGGTGAAAAGAAGCGGCTGGTGACCCCACATGTATCAGAGGAGGCATGTGGTAGTCTGCAGCCCTCCCTGGTTCGGCAGAGGGGGTGGAGCAGCGACCGGGACGACTCAGAAGAGTGGGGTAATTGGCCGGGTACAATTGGGGAGGGGGAAAAAAAAGGGGGGGGGGTCCAAAAAAAAGAGAAAGAAAAACAATGTCAAGAAAGACTCATGCTGAAGCTGAGCGACGGAGCTGCCTGCTTCCCAGTAACCTCTCCCCTGATGCTCCGTCCCCTGACGGAGGAGGGAAGGACCGAAAAAAACCAATTAAGCAAAGAGAGGGTCATACATCTTCAGCTAGACCCCCCCGGCGTGGTCTCAGAGAGCTCAGGAAAACACGACAGGGGGTGATGTCGGTGAAGGAGAGGCCTGGTCGGGGAAGGAAAGAATGCAGGGCCGTCTGAGGTCCACGTAGGGGCGCTCCACCATGTAGTCCAGTCATCTCACTCGTTAGGTCCACTAGATCACATATACATATATATATACATACATATATATATACATACATATATACACACACACACACACATATATATATATATATGGGCGTGTCCTTGAACTCAATGACATCAACATTCTGCAGTGTGATAAACAAAATGCTCTCATGAATAAATAATCAAACAACTAGTTTGTGCGTCCCGTGTTTGCCTCGTTGCTACAGACTAGAGAACCTTGGCTCCCTATATCAGCGAAATGGCAGCGGAGGAAGCTGTTGGCACTACAAGCCGCCGAGGGTTTCTGAGATACTGTAAATAGCAGCGTGAAAGTTTCATTAAGTGCTAGCGCTGGGTCTTAAGAGGTTTGTCGTTGTATTTCGACGGTCTATCTCTCTCTTTTGTATTTGTCTCTTTCACTCCATCCCTGCCTTTGTCCAGCTTTCACTCTCTTACACACACACACACACACACACACACACACACTCCCTACATGACATATACGTCAACCTGAGATTCCATTGTTCGTCACACACGCATATTTGAGACTGGTTGTGTTTTCAGTTTGTGTGTGTTTCTGCTTGTGTGTGTGTGTGTGTGGGGGGGGGGCGGGGGCAGGCGGGCGAGGGGCAGTTGCTCTCTCCCCTCTGCGATGCCGCACAGGGGCTATCACGTTCTCCGCTAACTCAATAATCCACCCAAATGACAGCAATCAATCAGGGATGGAAATTATTCTGCCCACCATGATACGCACACACACACACACACACACAAACACACACACGTGTACACACACCCATATGGGCACAATCAGCCCACAATTCATGGGGAGTAGCATACTTGGGAGTGGGGTAGAATTTGATAAAACAGATACCAGTACTGTTCCAGGAACGGTAAATCCGTTACACAGTGGCCCCTAAAAGCCTCCTGATGACTCCCTCTAGGGTGTTGGAATCTGTTTGTGTGTGTGTGTGTGTGTGTGTGGGTGGGTGTGTGTGTGCACGTGCGTGTATACACGTATCTTATCCCCACCACACCTATCCTCCAACCATAAATTCTATGCAATTAGGGGGTGGGTAAGATGGCAGGATGCAACAAGCCTCTTTGCACTTTGCCACCTCAGTGGGAATTTTATACTCCCCCCCCCATCTCTCTCTCTCTCTCTCTCTCTCTCTCTCTCTCTCTCTCTCTCTCTCTCTCTCTCTCTCTCTCTCTCACTCATTGTTCACTCTTTTTGTTTTTTTCAACCTCTATAACTGATGCTCTGACAGCCTCAGTTAATCTCTCCTACAGCTGCATGATACCAGGGCATTATTCAGGACTGTAAATCTCAAGTCTCCATTTTCTGACTCGTTCCTCGCTCACCTACTTGGCTCCTAGAGGAGCACATAGGTAGCACACATGAATGGAATATTACAAAACACCCAAATGGGCATTCCCTCTCTCTCTCTCTGTCTCACACACGCAAAACTATAACGAGCGTTTCCTTCTTAGCGTGTCGTTTGAGACGAGAGTCAAAAGGGCCATACGTGAAAGTGTGATGACAAGATGGAAGTGAACATGTGTGGGAAGAGAGACGTTTGATCTAAACTGTTTTCTGACTAATCGGGATTATTTCAAAATAAAGCTTGCTTGACCTGACCATTGTACAGGGAATTAAAGGGAGCGAAGCGGTTGATGGCTCTGCATAATGGCAAGTCTGGCACTATGACAGTCAAGAACTTCCGATTGACATTTCAGCTTTCCACAATATAATGGCAAGTCTTGTACTTGTAAAGTTTGGCAAATGTCCTTTTGGGGTCGCTAAAGAAACGTGACCGAGCCAGAGTCGACCCCCGAAAGACTGGCCTTGGACTTGCAGTTCTAGATGAGCTAGCTTGGAACTGCAGCATGATATCTACATATCTACTATATATATACACACACACACACACACACACACATATATATATATATATAAATAAGATATAAGGTGTTTATTAATGGCAGATATCGCCAAATGCGCTGTGAGTCCTCTACACGTCTACTTAGATTTCATTGTCTTGCCTTGTTACTCACATCACTCAACGAACAACGTCACGCCTCGGGTAGAAATGACACATGGGCCTTTTAAATACGAGGAACCCAAAGATGAGGAGGCCTGGCCCCGGCTTTTACACGAGATCGATACCCTTAGGTTGCACTGACATGAGATACTGACACGTCAGGACGCATTTCTGACGACAGGAGGAGAGAGCGAGTGAGGCCGAGATAAGGAGGTTTCCACAGGGCAACGGGAAACGGATGTGGCTCGCTCCCGTCTCAATTCCACTGCCCATCCTTAGCCTCAAGGTATCTTAAATCACATAGGTATTTCTCTCTCTCTCTCTCCCTCCCTGTGTGTGTGTGTGTGTGTGAGGCCTTGTTCAGACTGCAGGCAAATCGTATTTGTTTCTCAAATCAGATCTATAAGACAGACCGTCCGCGCAAGTGATCAGATCGGATTTGTGTGTCCAGACATCACCAACCCATCTGCACGAGTTGCTGTGGTGACGTAGGCGTTAGTACCTACGTACGCCGGTGACGCGGTTTACCGACGCGGAAGCTCGAGACGTGGAGATCCATCACGTCGCCCTCCGAACAATCGCGCGGCGCCGAACTCCTCCGTCGCTCCAGACAGACTCGGTGGCGGGAGGAGGGTGCCGCACATCGCGATGTTCCGTGCTGCAGTCGTGGCGGGCTCCACTTCCGGCACTCTGGATTTGACGTCATCGTTGCGTGTCGCGTTGCGAGTGACGCAAAAGACACTTTGGGGAAATCCGATTTGGTTCGCCAGAGCGCCCGGACTGACTGAGACGCATATGTGGGAATGAAATCTTGGTTCATCGCATTTCAAACTACCTCCAAATGTGGTTTAGATCTGATTTGCAAAAATTGCATTTCATGTGGGGTTTTTTTTTTCTCGTCTCTTTCTGCTGTCCAGATTTCTAGAATCATCTGGGTATGCTTGGGCTGGCAGTTTGAACGAGGCCCAGTGTCCTTGTGACCCTAAACTTAACGACTCCCTTTCTGCGTTCACGGACACTCAGTCAAGATTCTTCCTGAACCACAGAGGTCATGTAGTATTCATCTACATCTGTATCACTCATGCTGTGTTTTCACTGACTCGGGTGATGGATTGTTTTAACTGAACATATACAAACACAGATTTCCTCCGGGTGCTCCGGTTTCCTCCTACAGTCCAAAGACATGTAGGTCAGGTGACTTGTCCCTAGGTGTGAATGCGTGTGTGTGTGTGTGTGGGGGGGGCGCTGTGATGGCCTGGCGGCCTGTCCAGGGGGTCTCCCCACCTGCTGCCCAGTGACTGCTGGGATAGGCTCCAGCATCCCCGCGACCCTGAGAGCGGGATAAGCGGTTTGGATAACGGATGGATGGATGTACAAAACACTCATTAACCAGCGGGGCCGAGCCTGATCAAACGATAATCTGACAGGTGACTTGTTAAAGACACCTCAATCACCAGGCGTCCTGAGAGAAACCAAAGCAAAAGCTCCACTATCAAGCCATTAGACTCGGTCTATACTTAACATAAACGGAGACCGAGATAGAGACACAAACCATGAGTCAGAGAGTGGCATTTTACAGTAACAGGTTTTGCCCTGGCTTGTCTTTTACTCTGTGACTCCCAGTAGGTGGTAAAGTATTTCTCAAAAACTTTTTCCAGTCCCAATTTTTCACCTCTCACCCGAGTAAAGCCATTAGACTGTGGTGTCTGCCTGGACCCTGTGTAACTAATAGTGTCTCAGTCAGGCTGTGTGTGTGTGTGTGTGTGTGTGTGTGTGTGTGTGTGATAGAGGGAGAGTCACTTCATGCACAGTAGTGGGATGGATAGATAGGCCACGGTGATGCCTGGCCTAGCAGCACTGGAGACATGGAGACATGACCGGGGTGTCCTAAAAACTACTGCATTGTCAGGAATTTAAAACACGATCTGCAAACACATGTGGGTTAGCATCTTTATTTCCTTGTTTAAGAGATAAACAAGGAGAGAAATGCCGAGGAGGCGCTAAAAGACGGAGACGGCGAGGCTGTTCCCCGAGTACTAAAGACCGAGAGCCCGTTTGAAGCATAGCCCCACTTTGTTGGAAGTTATAATATTTTAATCATGTTGTTGTGTTTTTTCATAACTCTTGAGCGCTAAAGGCATGCTAATCTCTCAGCCTGATCGGGTTTGCCGTGGACGTCACCGGGCATTTGCTTAGTAGCCCGGCTCTCTTGCGACAGACCCGTTATCCCGGCACTTCCGGTACTCATTTCAAGCGCGCTCACGTGCAATTCTCGTCGCGCGTCCTCCTTTTCCTACATTTACATCAGAGGGAAGGCCGGAGCAGGGTGTGCCAAGCCTCATGACTTTTTCACGACTTGTTTCATATATTTATGAGCATTTTGATTGGAGGGGGGGGGGTGCTGTCACCAAGTTAAGCATCGGGGGGGGGGGGTATGGTGTGTGTGTGTGTGCATGTGCACGTTGTGAGCATCCCACCACAGCGGCAGCGAGTCTGTTTGTTTTAGCCGTGGCTCATCTTATTCACAAATTCAACATTAAACCAGTGCCACGTCAGCCTCCATGTGACAGTCATCCTCACTGCTGTATCCTGGCTGCAGGAATGATAACAAACAACTGGATGGCTGGTGGTTAGTCAGCCGGGAAATGGTTTATAGCCCCTTAAGATAAAAACGCTTTCTGGTTCATACAGCAGAAATGCAAGTGCGCCTGCAGATCACTTCGCAGAAACCAACGAGCTGACGTGAAGAAGACAGAAAAAACACGGTTCAACAAAATATGACCCAAATTTCCACCCTGGCTCAGCCAACTCCCTTCCTCTCATCAGGTCTCGTATGGGCATCACTTGTGTAACTCCCTCCCCTCCCCTCACACTGTTTCTCTTCCTCTCTTTATCGCTCTTCCTCCACATTTCCAACGGTCAACTTTTTCTCTTTTTTTCCTCTCCTTCCTTCCAGTGGACATGTTTATCTGAAGCGGCAGCAATGTTTGAGTTACTAGAAGCTTATTCGGCTTCTGCTGCATCAGCTTAAACGCGCTCGAACGGGGAGCGCGGAGGAGACAGCGCCGGCACGGAGGAGTGACGTCAGTTTTCGCGTCCTTCCCCTGGTTCCCGCGTGTCTGCGGGCTTGTACGCCGCGTTGGCGTGCCATGTAACGTGAGATACTGCGCTGCTTTACATAAGGTGAAGCAACCCGACAACCATCCGGGGGTGGGAAGGGGGGACAGTCAGGAACTGGTGCGCGCGCGCACGCGTTACACCGACACAAAAGGCACCACGCAGACGAGCGCACGGGCGCACCCGGACACGCGCTGCTTTGATTTCTCCGAGGAGCCGACAGAACGAAACCGGGACGCGGGGAAATAGACGGATAAAAGCTACAAAAAGACGTGAGCGAAGGATGGAGGGGGGGGGAGGGAGGAGGGGGGGAGTGACAAAACAAGAGCACCTCAAACGAAAGCCTTCCTCCCTCGCTGGCTGGCTCTCCCCACGTCCCAGATCTCACACACAAACAGTTTTTTGGGGGTTTTTTTGTGGTTTTTTGCCCCAATTAACCAGGCAGCAATTTAGCGGCGACGGAGTCCAGAACAGCTGTCAGCAGTTTGCACCCTCACTACTCTCCTTCCCAGTTATCCCTGCTCCGTTCATCATAACGCCATCGCTCTCCTTTTTTTTTTTTGTTCGTGCACGAGAGAAGTGGGCGCTATGGCGCGTGCGCGTGGCTGTCATCAGACAGACTGATCAGACAACTTAATTAGCGACGCAACATCAGCGAAGTCATCAGATGCTTGTGAAACAGGGAATGAATGCTAAACTAAAAAAAAAAAAAAACAACAGTTAGGGGATTTGAGAGGGCTGAATATGCTTTGCAGCCATTCAGCTGGACGTGATCTGTCAGGATAGTCATTCGGGCTGAGGGGCTCCCGGAGCCATTTATTTGATGCCATCCTGTAACAAATGACACCGCCAGAACTGTTCGAACGGAACAAGAGAAATGGGTTTGCAAATAGCTCTAGTTTTATCTCCATTATAACTTAACACTGCAATGTCACTGATGTGGAACACACGCACTCACACGCACGCACACACGTGCATACACACAAACACGCGCGCACACAAACGCGCGCGCGCGCGCAAACAGGCAAGCGCTCGCACAAACCCGTGCACGTACGCATTTGCCTGCCCAAGGTTTTCGGTATAACCACATAATTAATGGTCTGTTAAATTGAAGACATTAAAATGGTGAGCAGTTGTAAAATGGCCACCGGGGACAAAAGAGGGAAAAAAACGGTGTTTTTCCAAAAGCATTAACATTAACGCGAACTAAAACACACAAGCCAGACACAAAGCCGAGGCGGCAAATCCCACCGTCCTTGACAGCAGGATGGCTGGCATCTCTTTCTCATCTCTCCCCCATTTAGCATGACCCCCCTGCCTAGAATAATAAAAAGGGACAGGACCCCTCACCTCACATCAATATGTCTGTGGTGCAACATCGGAGATCTCTATTGAACCCCTCAGCAGATATATAAATATATATTTATGTGTGTGTGTGTGTGTGGTTTTGTAGTTATAATGTTCTCTTTACTGCCCTGAAGCCCACTACTTCAAATTTGCATCATAAATTCCCTAGTCTCTTTTTGACAGGTTGAGCTTCCTGTCCAGCAGGCGCTTCGCCGTCTCATTGTGTACGTAAATGTTTCCGTGGTAACGGGGTAGAGAGAGTGCAAGAGAGATAGGGTAATAAGGAGAGAGAGGGCGAGGGTGGAGGAGGGGGTGGAGAATAAGAGATGCAGAAAGGGAAGGCTAAACATAGAGATCACAGGTCTCTGGGGGTCACACCCATAATTGGTCCAGAGCTATAGGTCTAGCCTCCACCCATCCCCCTTCCCCTCGCTGTTTTTCTCCACCTCTCCATCTCCATTTCCCCTTGATCTCCAGAGGTTTTTGGCCCCAGTGATAAATCAGGTGGCAATCAATAATTCAAACATATTCAAACCTGGCCTTTCAACCGGGGGACAGAAAAGGGAGCAGACAGGGGAAGGATGGAGCAAGTGGGGGGGGGGGGGAATAACATAAAAAAAAGAAAATTATGCAAAGCCTTGTTCTGCTTGAACCAAGACACTAACAGGGGAGGAGATCGTCATTAAGCATTCGAGCAGTACTGTTCATCCATGATTACCCATGATGCATTTGGCACCCAGGTGAGATGATGGCATACTGGCATCCAGGAGGGAGCTACAAAAGTATTTGGGCTGTGAGTGTGAATTTATTACACAGTCAGTCACCTTGTCCTGTGACCTACAGTCTCTCTCTCCCTCTCCCTCCCTCCCTCCCTCCCTCTCTCTCCCCCCCCCCCTCTCGCTCTCTCTCTGTCTCTCTCTCTCTGTCTCTCTCTCTCTGTCTCTCTCTCTCTCTCTCTCTCTCTCTCTCTCTCTCTCTCTCTCTCTCTCTCTCTGGTGGCTGTGTTGTATGTGCCCCCTATGAGAGTGGGTGTGGTTCGTGCAGCTAAGGGCAGACAGAGGGCCTGTCAGGATGCACTTTTCTGTGGATGAAGGCTGCTCAGGCATGGCAATCAACGCAGCCTGGTTCAAGCGAACAAGCAACGAACACCGGGGGTCCGTCTGACAACAGGAACATGCTGCTTACACACACACACACACACACACACACACACACACACACACACACATCTAATTATGGTGACTCACTTGACCTTCGTACACCGAGGTAAAAGTGAGTGCGTGCCAGGGCATGAGGGGAGATAAGACCCCCATATGAAACAGCACCTCAGCTCGTATGGCTCGCACCATATTCAGCCCTTCAACCGTCTTTTTAAGGAAAGGACTTTGAAAACCGGTCACTTCTGTGAAGAAAAGGGAAACGAGAGTCAGACGAAGGATGACAAAGAACTAAAAGGAGGGGCGGCGTTTTACTTCCATCTTCTCGCCTCCCTGTGAGGATAGGCCTCGCTCATGAGATGTGTGAAAGCACGGCTCTCCAATGACTCACGAAGGAGGAAGAAAGAAACTCTCACAGGGTTACTGCTGACTGCACCCTCTAAAGAAAAAAGGAAAAAAAAAGAAAAAAAGAGGGATGTTGTTTTCCCGCAGCACTGCCATAGGGACGTCAAGCACAAACCACCCGGCTCCATAAAATGCCAACAATCTACCCCGAGCTGCTGAGCCGAGTTGTTGCATCTCCAATCTGCTTCCTTAATAATGGAGCGTAGCGGCTACGGGTGCAGGCCTCATCTCTGGATAGAGAGCAGAGTCCTGCACACCCGATGCTGTCTGTCTCTGCAGGTGGATAGTGAGCAGAGTCCCGCACACCCGATGCTGTCTGTCTCTGCAGGTGGCTAGTGAGCAGAGTCCTGCACACCCGATGCTGTCTGTCTCTGCAGGTGGCTAGTGAGCAGAGTCCCGCACACCCGATGCTGTCTGTCTCTGCAGGTGGATAGTGAGCAGAGTCCCGCACACCCGATGCTGTCTGTCTCTGCAGGTGGCTAGTGAGCAGAGTCCCGCACACCCGATGCTGTCTGTCTCTGCAGGTGGCTAGTGAGCAGAGTCCTGCACACCCGATGCTGTCTGTCTCTGCAGGTGGATAGTGAGCAGAGTCCTGCACACCCGATGCTGTCTGTCTCTGCAGGTGGCTAGTGAGCAGAGTCCTGCACACCCGATGCTGTCTGTCTCTGCAGGTGGATAGTGAGCAGAGTCCCGCACACCCGATGCTGTCTGTCTCTGCAGGTGGATAGTGAGCAGAGTCCCGCACACCCGATGCTGTCTGTCTCTGCAGGTGGCTAGTGAGCAGAGTCCCGCACACCCGATGCTGTCTGTCTCTGCAGGTGGCTAGTGAGCAGAGTCCTGCACACCCGATGCTGTCTGTCTCTGCAGGTGGATAGTGAGCAGAGTCCTGCACACCCGATGCTGTCTGTCTCTGCAGGTGGCTAGTGAGCAGAGTCCTGCACACCCGATGCTGTCTGTCTCTGCAGGTGGATAGTGAGCAGAGTCCTGCACACCCGATGCTGTCTGTCTCTTCAGGTGGCTAGTGAGCAGAGTCCTGCACACCCGATGCTGTCTGTCTCTGCAGGTGGATAGTGAGCAGAGTCCCGCACACCCGATGCTGTCTGTCTCTTCAGGTGGATAGTGAGCAGAGTCCCGCACACCCGATGCTGTCTGTCTCTGCAGGTGGCTAGTGAGCAGAGTCCCGCACACCCGATGCTGTCTGTCTCTGCAGGTGGCTAGTGAGCAGAGTCCCGCACACCCGATGCTGTCTGTCTCTGCAGGTGGATAGTGAGCAGAGTCCCGCACACCCGATGCTGTCTGTCTCTTCAGGTGGATAGTGAGCAGAGTCCCGCACACCCGATGCTGTCTGTCTCTGCAGGTGGCTAGTGAGCAGAGTCCCGCACACCCGATGCTGTCTGTCTCTGCAGGTGGCTAGTGAGCAGAGTCCCGCACACCCGATGCTGTCTGTCTCTGCAGGTGGATAGTGAGCAGAGTCCCGCACACCCGATGCTGTCTGTCTCTGCAGGTGGCTAGTGAGCAGAGTCCCGCACACCCGATGCTGTCTGTCTCTGCAGGTGGCTAGTGAGCAGAGTCCCGCACACCCGATGCTGTCTGTCTCTGCAGGTGGATAGTGAGCAGAGTCCTGCACACCCGATGCTGTCTGTCTCTGCAGGTGGATAGTGAGCAGAGTCCTGCACACCCGATGCTGTCTGTCTCTGCAGGTGGATAGTGAGCAGAGTCCCGCACACCCGATGCTGTCTGTCTCTGCAGGTGGATAGTGAGCAGAGTCCCGCACACCCGATGCTGTCTGTCTCTGCAGGTGGATAGTGAGCAGAGTCCCGCACACCCGATGCTGTCTGTCTCTGCAGGTGGATAGTGAGCAGAGTCCCGCACACCCGATGCTGTCTGTCTCTGCAGGTGGCTAGTGAGCAGAGTCCCGCACACCCGATGCTGTCTGTCTCTGCAGGTGGCTAGTGAGCAGAGTCCCGCACACCCGATGCTGTCTGTCTCTGCAGGGGTCACAGTTTGAACTGTTTTGCTCTCGGTTTTGAAAGCCACTTTATTTTGTCATTGTAGGTTACAGTGGAATGTGTTCTCTGCACTTGACCCATCCTATTGTATAGCAGCAGTGGGCAGCTGCAGCACCCGGGGACCAACTCCTGTTCTTCTTTCCCCTGCCTTGCTCAGGGGCACAGACAGGAGTATTAACCCTAACATGCGAGTCTTTTTGATGGTGGGAGGAAACCCACGCAGACACGGGGAGAACATGCAAACTCAACACAGAAAGGACCTGGGACGGCCTGGGGTTCGAACCCGGGACCTTCTTGCTGCGAGGCAACAGTGCTGTGGTCAGAACTGGTAGTTTTTGTCATGCAGATGTCTTTCCTGTTCAGCTTAGCCGTGTCGGTCTTCGTGATTTTTACTCATCTGAGGGTATTTAAGCCGGTCTTCCGATGTCCTCGGCCTGTTCCTCCGCCGAACCGTCTGGTTCTGTATGCTGATCTGGTGAGCGCCTTTAATTAGATCTCGTTTACACTGCCAGTTCTTTTGAGCTGATGTCTCTGATCCTGGTCCTCGCCCTGGTTTTCAAGCAGCCGCTTCGTGTTCACCTTCTACTTCCGAGTCTGCGTCTGGGTCTGGGTCTGGGTCTGACTTGGGAAACGCAACAGCGGGGCTCGTTCGGATAGCGATGCTATATTTGTGCCGCCATCTGTACAAGGTAATGCATTTTTTGGAGAGAAACAAATAGGGGGGAGGCGGGGGGATGGGGGGGGGGGTTATGTTCCTGTCAGCACCGATATTAGTTGCAGGCCCGAGAGACTTTATGAAAACTTAATACCGGGCGCACAGAGGGGAGGTGATGGGAGAGACGGAGAGATAAAAGAGTGGGGAGCATTCACTATGTTCCCTCCATCCTATCTCCTCCATCAACCTGGCAGACCCAAGGAAATGCAGTTCATTATCATTGATCACACTTGCCTACATGCACGCACACACACACACACATACAATATGCATGCGCGTGTGTGCAAACACAAACAGATGTAAAGGCAGACATTAACGCACACACCTATCCACACCAAACGGTACACACACACACAACAGAGCTGTGCAGCAATTGTGAGACATTTTTTGCATAAACTACTTTCATATTTCAGTTGTGACTAGTTCTTGATATATCGCCCCATTGTGTTGACAAGGTAGAACAGGGTGAGAAAGTTAAAACACACACACACACACACGCGTGCGTGCTATCACACACTTGTGTATGCAGAAGGGTGAGGAAAGCGTGTCTGCTTGGATAGATATCCAGCATCCCAAGGCTAATGAATATTCAACAGCGAATTTGAACGTTAGTCCTCCCAGAAACAGAGCGAATTAGTAACAAGGGCAGAAGAAGAAAAAAAAGAAGCCGCCTAAACCCTTTGTAATGTGAGGAAGATGACATCATGCCAAGGGCGGAAGTCTCTTGTAGGGAGATAATGCTCTTTAGGGGTGAGGCGGTGCGCTGTCTGTTGTCAAAACTTTCTTGGGAGCACTCTGGCTGAACCCTGCGCCCTCCTTTAAAGCCTCCGCAACAAAGAGAAGATGTTCTCTTGAAACGCAGCTTTAAATGCTTTGTCATCAGAAGAGGAGGAGGAGAGGGCGTCAAGATTCACGATGTTGCAACAGCACACGCACACGCACACACACACACACACGCACACACACACACACATGCAAACAATGAAGCACACACATACTAAGTCACTACGGGTGGCGTAACCTTTACTTGCAGGGGCTCATGAGGAAATGCCATGGTTCAGCGGCTCCGCCTCCTCCTAATTACTCCACCGCGCCTGCAGGTGATTATTGCTGGGGATTATATTTCATTGGAGCAACAGCGAAGCCATTGGCCAGCACTCGAACCATCGCCTGGGCACAGAAGAAGCCATCCTCCTTGGCGAGCTGAGATGCTTTATGCTTGGGCGTCCGGGTAGCGTAGCGGTCTATTCTGTTGCCTGCCAACACGGGGCTCGCCGGTTCGAATCCCCGCGTTACCTCCGGCTTGGTCGGACGTCCCATGCAGATACAACTGGCCGTGTCTGCGGGTGGGAAGCCGGATGAGGGTATGTGTCCTTGTCGCTGCACTAGCGCCTCATCTGGTCGGTCGGTTGGGGCGCCTGTTCGGGGCATGGCCGGATTAACCCACCAGGAGGCCCCAGGGCACGCGCGTCCATTGCCCCCCCCCCCCCCCGTCCCGTCAGATAAGCTACGCAAACAATACTAAACATTGTTAAATGTAAATCTAATGCAAATACCCGACACGGTAGCCGACGCCAAGCCAATCTGCATGGGATTCGGATGGGATTCGGATGGCGACTACAAAGTACAACACAATTTTGAATCACAAAACCACCGGAGATGAGAAGAGCAGCTCTCGGCATCGCAAACATATTGCGAAGCCTTCTTCCCACTTGGGCCCTGCATCGCGACGCAGAGTTGGAACAAATATCCCTTGTAGGTTATGATTGGGGATCCCTGCTATACGCGAACACAACACCCCTAACCTTTTGGGGCCCTTCGTGGTCCGGGGCCCCGGGGCACTCGCCCAGCATGCCCGGCCCGTAATCCAGCCTTGGTTCGGGGGAGGGGGAGCTGGGGGGAATAGCGTGATCTTCCCACGCGCTACGTCCCCCTGGCGAAACTCCTCACTGTCAGGTGAAAAGAAGCGGCTGGCGACTCCACGTGTATGGGAGGAGGCATGTGGTAGTCTGCAGCCCTCCCCGGATCGGCAGAGGGGGTGGAGCAGCGGCTCGGAAGAGTGGGGTAATTGGCCAGATACGATTGGGGAGAAAAAGGGGGGAAATTAAAAAAAAGAAGAAGAAGATTCTTTACAGTTCTTGTATTCTGTGATAGGATGACTACACTTCCAACCCGTCTCTCCTTCGTCGCTCATCTGCTGTACTGTCGTTTTTCTTTCATTCACACAGAACAGGACCCCCCCCCCCATTCTCCAAGGCTCCAGTCTTTTTACCCCAACAACAGACCCTCTAACCATTAACTCACAATTCATAATGCATAATTGTGTGTGTGTGTGTTAATGACACCATCCATCCATCCATCCATTATCCAAGCCGCTTATCCTGCTCTCAGGGTCGCGGGGATGCTGGAGCCTATCCCAGCAGTCACTGGGCGGCAGGCAGGGAGACACCCTGGACAGGCCGCCAGGCCATCACAGGTCTGACACATTCACACCTAGGGACAACTTAGTACGGCCGAGTCACCTGACCTACACGTCTTTGGACCTTGGGAGGAAACCGGAGTGCCCGGAGGAAACCCACACAGACACGGGGACAACATGCAAACTCCACACAGAGGATGACCCGGGACGACCCCCAAGGTTGGACTACCTCGGGGTTCGAACCCAGGACCTTCTTGCTGTGAGGCAAGTGTGCTGTGAGGTGTGTGTGTGTGTTAATAACTCGTTACGGCCAAAAAGTTTCGGTTCCCAACCAATCACTCACAGACAAACCACCGTGACCAACCAAGAGGCCTCCCCTCCCTCAGTAGCCCGCTGACCATGAGTATCACCAGTAGCTGCATTCACAACAGACTCCCGCCTGGGGGCCTATCTCTGACACTTGCCATGTGTCTGAACCCAGCCCCAAATCTGACCAATCAGCTTGCTTCCACATTAGGTCACCTTTCGGTCATACCCACAAGTGCTCCATCTTGGTCAACCAGTTTCTGCGGGTTGAAACGAATGATTAGACTGACGGGGGCTCCTTGCCAGCCCTAGCCGGTCTCTGGGGTTCATCAGCGCGCTGACAAACAGACGGCATTACTGTCTGGAACACTCAGGCTACGCAGGGAAGAGGGAGCAGAGCCTCTCTCGATCGATACGGTCTCATTATCTCTTGCCTTCCGTCCCAGGAAGACGGGTCCCACCACGCGGCCCGCTGATGAGGAAAGCGCACCGCAATTCAATTAGGGACGGCCAAGATGCCAGGAGGGGTTTGATCAAAGCACTTTGCCTGGCTAATTAGCACACAGAGCGCTTCGCCGGGTTTATTTTTACTTCTGAGGGGCGGCTTATGTTGTTTTGTTAATGGCAGCTTGGCCCTGTAATGGACCGGCGAGAAACTTGGCTCCCTATCAATACACCCGCTTCAGCCAAGGCCGCCTATAGGGGGTCCCTCTCCCGAAGTGGGTCTGCATGTAGACACACACACACACACACACACACACACACACACACACACACACACACACAACCTGATGACCCACAGAAGGGTCACGGGGAGTTTAGTGTAACCCCACTTAACTACTTCACAGGTTAAACTCATAATACAAGTGTTTGCATGTGTGCATGCATGTGTGCACATGTGCATGTGTGCGTGCATGCATGTGTGTGTTTATGTATGTGTTCTGGTGGACAGGAAGTGTCAGGTCAACCAGTAATAGCGCCTTGGGAAAATAAAGACATTTCCAGGAGTCTTCGGGGACTCTTTAGGTAGCCCACTGACAGCTTTATACACCTCTTAACAAATGGCCTCCATCCTTCTCTCTAATGAGGCAAAAAGGTCCAAAGACTTGGGAGGGGAAACAGGTGTGTCCCTCAAGGTGGGTACATAAAGGTGTGTGTGTGTGTGTGTGTGTGTGTGTGTGTGTGTGTGTGTGTGTGTGTGTGTGTGTGCGGTGCACGTAGCTGCCTGCCCGCAGCGGTGTGTTTGTCTGTGTGATCAGACGGCATGCCCAGATTCAGAGTGAGGAGTAAGCCTGGAGGTGTTACAGCCAAACCAGTGCGGCGGCACAGGGAGGCGCCCTACGTGGTGTCCACGCTTCCCTGTACCTGCATGGCGGACGCTCAACACCGAGGCCTGAAAGCCAAACAGGTGTTGCACACACACATGCACAAATCGGCTCTTTGCGAGGGGTCAGAGGTGAGACGGGGGAGGACAAGAGGAAACGGGGAAACAATACAGGTTTGGAGGACGGAGGGAGGTCGAGGAGAGGCTTTTACTCCCCCCCCCCCATGCATGACTTCCATTTTTAGTCACGCATGATTTCACGCAAATCCGGTTTTCTCACCTCTTAAAATCTCGAGATTTTGCAATTGTGGCAGTCTGCACCTACCCAAAGACCCAATTCAGACCGGAACCAGAATCCATTAACTCCATTCGTCAGGGATCGAGCTATCTTAGATAAGAGTCAAAAGTTTTCACAAAAAAAAAACACACCGAGTATGTGTCAGTCTACCGCGACTGTAATCATCCCAAGTCACTGTTGCTAGTCGCGCAGCATCCTCGGCGGCTGCATCGTGTGGCCATGACGACAGCGCCGTGCAGATGTGACGGAGAGCAAGACCGGCGACCAGAAACAATTGCAGGAATTCGGTGTTTGGATTTGCCCATCAACAGCATGGCGAAAAGGATCAGGGGAGGACAGCCATTTCCTCAGAGGCCCACAGCGAGTTTGCTGTGTGTGTGTGTGTGTGCGTACCAGGTTTTTCCATCCTAATGGGGACATTTGGTCCCCATTAGGATGGAAAAACCTGTAACCACATACTTTGTGGGGACATTTTATGATGGGCCCCCATGAGGACAAGGGTCTGTTTTAGGGTTAGGACTTGGATTTAGGGTTAAGGTTAGGCATGTAGTAATGAAGGTTAGGGTTAAGGGCTAGGGAATGGAAGTAGTCAACGAGGGGTCCCCACGAGTCAACGAGGGGTCCCCACGAGCACAGGGAGACATTGTGTGTGTGTGTGTGTGACTAACATTTTGCCAGACACCAGCCGAGACAACCCCCGGAGGCTTCCCCCGTGTTAACTGTTGTTAAGGGCAACTCTCATCCATTTTCCCCCGTTGCAGGTGCGTCCCCCTCACGCATGACGCAACACACATCAGCCCCGTCCCGTTTGACTCTCCGTCCAAGGGAGGTTTTAGCGCCGCCTCGGCTGTTGACGAGGCTGCCACGGTGCCAGGAAGCTCGGCGTTAATGCCGCCATAAATAACACTTGTCACACCCCGCCAGGTAAACTCCGGAGATAGCGGAAGAGGTTGGCCCGTGAAACCCCGAGATGAGACTATGGGGGGGGGTGAGGGGGGGGGCGTTAGCTGGCGCTGCATGGCTGCCATCAGTAAAATGTCATCGCTCTCACCTCAGCGAGCAGCGGCTGAAACGCGTCTACCTCCAGCAGTAATGGCCCCGCCGCATGCACCCTGCTCCCGCGGATCGGCGGTTTTACGACGTGACCAAGATTGCTCAAGATAACACATAAATCTTGGCGTCAGGAAAGTAATTTATGCAGCACACTTCAGCCTCAAGATGTTTTGCCATTAGGCTGCGGTCAAGTAGGTGGGGAGCGACAGACAGACAAGGATGGGCGCTGACCCCCCGCGGTCACGTGACCGTTCACACGGTGACGCGCCGTAATACGGTGATTGGCGGGTCGCGATTAAAACGATTCAGACGTAAATGGGTGAAGGCTGCTTCGTCACGCGTGTTGGAGACGAGGCACCGACAAACGCCACCTTGTAGTCCCCTCACCCTGTCCGCCGCCGCCGGGCGTCTGCAGGCTGGGACAGGTTGACAGCGGGGCAGGAAAGACATGCTGACATCTCACTGTTAAGACCCCCCCCCCCTACACCACCACCACCACCGTCACCATATGCCGTCTCTTAGCGGCGCGGCTCAGGCGGAGGAAAGAAAATACAAAACCCACCCCACGTGGAAGTTACACAAAACACACCGTCCAGAAAACCGGCTCGTGTTTCCTGTCTCTATCCCCACGCGTTTTCTGCAGAAGAAGAAAAGAAAAACATCTGGAAAAGTAAGTCCGGCGTCAGCGAGTAAGCCCGGTAAACTGTTGAGATCGCACAGAACTACGCGTCCATTTGTTTTTGTTTTTGTTTTTTGCTTCCTTTTGTGCAGACGCGCGGAACAAACTGACCTCGGGTCAGAAACGCGGCTGCGGTGTGAAAGTGCGGCTCAACTCACCAGCTGTAAAGTGCAGAGGAAGATCAGCGTGCATCGTCCGCTGCAACAGCCCATTGTGTCGGTCGGTAAAACAGGACGGGAACAGGGGCAGAACGAGAAAGCACTTTGCCACGGGTCGACTCCTCAGCTCTCGGTCCGACGAGGAGGCTCAGCCTAAGTCCGGAAAGAAAGCCGCAAACCCCAGAGTGCCATTCTTTTGTTTCTGCCGCTGATCCGATGGGCAACTGAACGGGAATGGTTTGGTTGTTGTCTTGATGACTCGCTGGTTCCAAGTGTGTGTGTGTGTGTGTGTGTGTGTGTGTGTGTACGCTCGGGGGAGGCACGTCAAAGGGGAAGGGAGTGTGTGTGTGTGTGGGGGGGGGGGCGGGGGGGTCAGACACTCAAAAGGAGGGTAGACGACGAGGATTGATGGCGTCAGCTGGTCTGGTTCGCTAGTCTACGTTTTACCGTCATCGATACACGTTGACACCGACGACTCCAAAAACGTTCCGATTGAAGCAACAATTGAATCGTCCGGGTGGCTGAATGGTTCTGATTCATTCCACTAATTAGTCTACGGTGGGTGATGTCTAACGCGCGCGCGCAAAAAATAAGCTCGCCGTTTGTTATGAATTGGCGAGGATTATGATTTGTTGTTTTCTGTTAATGATCAGAATTAGTATTATACTCCATGAAATCGACTTTCAATAAGAGCTGGTGATGGAGTGTTGGCGCCATCTTGCGGCTGACCGATTAACTACATTGTCAAATGTAAAACCGTACTTGCCGGAGCTTGATACCGTCATTTAAAGCTCCCCATTAGCTCAATATAAATGCATATGAGCATTTGATCACCTAGTTATATTGTCACTGTGCAAATGTGAAATATCGTTTAATTTGTTATACAGTGATTTGTAATTTGTTGGGCATTGTTCCAACACCCCTTGAATCACTTCTCATTACATCGTTGCATTCAATATTCAAAAGAAGATCTGCCCTCCCTGACTGTCTGCAACTGTCTCTTTCATGCACAACTTTCATTATTGCTCAAGGCCTCCCTTTTCTCACACCCTTTTCCTCCATCCATTGGGCCTTATTCATACCTACAAATTTGTTCTTACACACCCATGGGATTTTTTTTTAGCTCTGATATGTGTCTCAGAGAACAGAGTAGCACCAGGGTCACCCTGAATTCAGAGACCGATTGGCTAACACCGACTTCTCTGCAGGCCTTGGTGATGGCTCGTTGCAAGATGTTAGAGGGAAAGAATCTCAAATAACCATCAGGCTTTGCTGCTCAATGTCAGGCAATCTTGCGAGCGAAAAAAAAAAATTCCATGGGTGTGCAAGAACAAATTTGTACGTACGAACGACTGATGAATGAGGCCCCATTTGCCCAGACTTCCTCCCTTTTTTTCTCCTCCAAACCTTTTGTTTGGATTTCGATTCGCCTTCTGGGTCTAGCTCCTTATGATTTATAATAGAATAGATCTTAAAAGCAACTCTTTCAGCCATGCACAGCTCTCTCTCTCCTTCTCTCCCTCTCTCTCTGAGTGGAGGCAGGTTCAGCCTCTCCTCGCCAGCATGATAAATCTTTTACATGTCTGCACGCCGAGTGGAGGAACACTTCACATCTGATTACATCACACACTCCTCCACGCTGCTCTGCAGAAGCGCTGCTCCACTCGGCCGTCCCGTCCCACGCCGCTCGGCCCAGCTGTGCCCAGGCCGGGCCTGCCTGCCTGCCTGCCTGCTGTCTCTGGGCTCCTCCCGCTCTAAAAATAAACTGGCTGTATTTTGGGATGCAGGTGAGAGACAAAGTTGTGCTTTTTTAGTGGGGAGGAGGTATTTTTCTTTCATTCAACTGTGAGGTTTTGCAGCCTAAAAAGGAAACCTGATGCTCAGGTGTTGCAAAGTATATATATATGTATATATAGATAGATAGATAGAGAGAGAGAGTACAGTATATTACAGATGTTTTACCAGCACATGAAATCCAGCACTACTACGTCACTGCTGAAAGCAGACATCAGTGATAGCAATGTGCTTTTGCATGAAATCATCCGTTCAAAAGTATATCTCTTTTTAGGGCAAGTTTCTGAATGTGTGCCCTCAAAATTTGTGCTTTCGAAAAACGTGTGTGTGTGTGTGTGTGTGTGTGTGTGTGTGAGAGAGAGAGAGAGAGCAAGAGAGAGAGACTCGGGGCAGAGAGCCCAGGCTTGAATAAGGTCACTGTCATAGTCCTATTAGAAGCCTTAATGGAGGTTCACCATGTGTTCCCATTTAGCCCGGGCTCTCCTTTAACACCTCAATATCACCCCATTGTGTACATGGTGCGCGTGTGTGTTTACGTGTGTGTGTGTGTGTCCGTGAGTGTGTGCGCGTGTGCACGAGTGCGGGACAGGGTTCTCGCCGTGTCCAGGCTGCCCTCGGACCCTCGGGGACTTTTGTTCTCCAGAAAGACTCTAACGTGAAGTGACAGGGCGGCCAGTGGCGCGCTGCTCTGAGGAGACCTGTATTGTGAAGGAGACCCAAGAATCTGTCTCATGGTGGACAGCAGCACAAAGAGACCTCAAAAGGAGAGAGGGGGGGGTGTTCTGGGGGGGGGGTTTCTCCCCCTCTAAAAGCATCTCAGTCTCTCCTTTTTTTCCTCATTTTTGCTCCCCGTCTCTCTCTCTCTCTCTCACACAGCACAGCAGCTCTCCCTCCCTCCCTCCCTCCCTCTCTCTCCTTTTCATTCTCATTCACAGGCGTGCCAGTGTACGCATTCACATACACTCAATAGGAGTGTCTTATAAACGCTGGAATCTGGGGCATCATCGCCTGTGTCTGACGCCACAGAAAACTCCAGAACAAACGAGCAAACGAGGTTGTTTTCCTGTCATAGCCGGACTGCCCACGCTCACAGCATCCCTCTGATGAGAGGAGTCAGCCCACCACAGGCACAGGGGCGGTGGAAGCGAGCCGTCCATGCAGCTCCTTTGAATCATGAGTACCTGGCACCTGCGTGGCTGCAACTGACAGTAAACCATCAGGCAAACCTGTCTGGATATCACCTGTGAGCTGCCCGGTCCTTACAGGCAGAAAGGTGGTTTATTGCCTCGGTGACTATATCCTTTTTACAATAAATAGGAATGACATGAAATAACACAGGGACTCATGCACAATACGACAGGCAACTGACATGTACATCGCTGTTCGCGGCCTACATAGCGGAAAGCGAGACACCCAATCGGCTGTACAACACGCATATGAACGCTTTCTTTATTTAGTCCCTTGCTCATAAAACTTTTAAGGTGATGCGTGCACCCCGGTAGGTGGCAGAGACTCGTCTGGTGCCTATCCATCCACCATCCCACAACGAGGAACGTCCCGCACCCAATGGAGGAGGAGGAGGAGGGGGGGGGGATAATACTGAGGCTATTATGGGGAATATGTGAATAATTTATTCTCGGATTATGAATTTGAGAAAGAAATATCGGCTCGTTTCCGAACGAACGCGTTGGTTCTTTCTAAGGCCGTCCACCGGGGGGCGCTCGCCGGCGACGCCAGTTTTCACTTGAATGGGGGCTGCCTGGCTCCGTCACATGGTGCCGCTTTTAACCGCTGGAGCAGGACGAGGGAGAGTGAGAGCGCGAGGAGGCGAGCGCGTCCGCGTCCTCTGAAGAAAAAAAAGAAAGAGGAGTCTTGTCAGTTGTTGTGGTGCTGCTCCGGCGCAGGAGGAGACCGACGGCGGGTAAACCTGGACCCGAAAAACACGCCTGCCTGCAGCTTGCATGACGCACGGGTTTCTCCCTTCCTCCCCCCCTCTCCCCCCCATCTTGTGACGAGGCGAGATCTTTGCGAAGAAACGATGGTGAGGATCGAGGCGCGCTGCCCCAAGAGAACTCATCTGAGGAGCTGGCTGTGAGAGACCGGCATGCCGCTCCTGCAGCGCGTCGGAGGGGCTGAGTGAGTATACCTTACAGCTGACGATGATGATGATGATGATGATGATGAGTGCGGGGTTTATATCATTTTTCAAAGAAAGAAACAAAAAAACAAAAAAGGAAACCCCCCGACGGCGTGCGCCATGTTTCCTGCTGTGGGGTATTTGGGGCCGAGTCCACCTGTCTGATCAATCATTCATGGGCTTCTCGATCGCCAAGTGCAGCAGAAATCAGCAGTTGGTCAGTGATGTAATGAGCCGTGCTGTTTGGGGAACCGTGCACTCTGCCCATACACTCCAACTTCGTGCACGCACAGCCAAAAAAAAGAAGAAGAGGAGGAAGAAGAAAACCCTGTTTTTACAGTGCAACAAAGGAGAGGGTTGATTTTAGGGGGTCCCCTTTAAAGTTTCCGATTAGTGTGAACATGTGTTGCGCTCTGTGCCCGCTGGGCGTGTTGTGGAGGTAATTAATGAAGGCCTCGTTAGGAGCGCTCGCTGCCAGAGGTGCTCATCGTTCATCCGCTGATGGCCGACAGGGCGTGGGAGCCTTGAACGTGACGGCGGGGGAAAGGCAGCGGGGTCGGTTCGTTATGGGATCGTAGCTGGTGAACTGGTGGCTCTGTGATCCGTAAGACGAGAACCGGACCTTTAACTCCCCTCGCGGAACCGTGACACGCTACATGATGACCGGCGCACAAGTTTGTGAGGGGGCGTACTGGTGGCTGGCTGGCTGGCTGGCTCACCTGCACGGCAGGCCCGGTTCAGACAGGCTCCCTGTGGTGCTGAGCGCGTGGGTGTGGGTGGGAGAGCATGACTTCCACGGCAGGCCCGCTGCACGCAGATGAATGGAATCCACTTACCATGCAGCAGCTAGGGCTCCTACCCCCGGTGTGTGTGTGTGGGAGAGTGTCGTCATGTTGTGTGTGTGTGTGTGTGTGTGTGTGTGTGTGTGTGTGTGTGAGAGAGAGAGACTTTTTAGACTTTTTAAAAAAAAAAAACTTTAATACATTGTCACACATTTACAGCAGCTTTGAACCAAAGACTCACAGAAATAACATCTGAAAAAGTCACTAAAAATTAATTCATCATTCATCACCGAACAAATGACATCATTATACTACTGATTTACACAGAGAGAGAGAGAGAGAGAGAGAATATGGAAGGTTGTGAGTGTGTTTTGTTGTGTGTGTGTGTGTGTGTGTGTGTGTGTGTACCATGTTTATCTATCCTAATGGGGACCAAATGTCCCCATAAGTATAGAAAAACCAGAAACCACCTAACTTGCCATTTTATGGGGCCCCACAAGTAAAAGGGTCTATTTTGGGGTTCGGACTTGGTTTTAGGGTTAAGGTTGGAATTAGGGTTAGGTTAAGGTTAGGGTAAAGGGTTAGGGTTAGAATTAGGGTTAGGTTAAGGTTAGGGTAAGGGTTAGGTTAAGGGTTAGAATTAGGGTTAGGTTAAGGTTAGGGTAAGGGTTAGGTTAAGGTTAGGGTAAGGGTTAGGGTAAGGGTTAGGTTAAGGTGGGAATTAGGGTTAGGGTAAGGTTAGGGTAAGGGTTAGGTTAAGGTTAGGGTAAGGGTTAGGGTAAGGGTTAGGTTAAGGTTGGAATTAGGGTTAGGGTAAGGGTTAGGGCTAAGCATGTAGTTTGCATGGTTAAGGTTAGGGTTAAGGCCTAGGAAATGAATGTAGTCAATGAGGGGGCCCCACAAGTATAGTTTTGTGAGTATGTGTGTGTGTGTGTGTCTGTGTGTGTGTGAGAGAGTATTTCACCTCATTAAACTCATTGTGTTGACTTAAGCAGGAGGGTCACCCCTGGGGCCCGTCCTCCTGCCTTATTGTGGAGTGATGCCCAGAGTCATCACATAGAGCTCCCTGTGATCATAGAGGTGCTGGCGCTTGTTCGGCGAGCGTTCCCCCTCAGCGCGCTCAGTCCATTACAACTCCAACACGCTGCAGTCACGTGTCTGGCGTACTTCCTGTCAAGAATGTAACAATCACGTGTTACGCAATCACTGGCAGGAAGGTGCCCCGAGATCCCATTTCCCACTGGTTGCGAGTGCATTTCTGTCAACAAAAAAGTACCTAAAGCTACAATCCTGACGATTTACATGCGAACCAATGGCGCTTCGGTACTTCCTGTTCCTGGTGTATTTAAGTAACAAGAGCTAGCACTCCGATTTCAAACTTACGAACGCTTTTGTAGTTGCTGATGTTTCTGGTTTCCGGTGGGCACGACCTTCCCCGGAGAGAAACGACTCGGAGCCTTTTCTGTCTCCAGCATCGCGGCCACGTGTGGAGCAATGAGGCCGAGAGCATGCGGTCTGAACAAGGCCCCGAGTTGTTGCGGCAAATAATAATGATAACAATGGATCTTCAGGATCGCAGCTTTTACTCTTCTAACTCAGCGGGCACGGCTGCGGATTTATGGTAGAAATCCAACTCCGGTTCGAATCCCCGGTGATTTTGCTCACAGCTCGCCCGCGCACACCCCTCGCAGTAGACGTTCTCTCCGTTGTGCCGCAGACTGACAAGACGCCCTCCCTTACGGCGCTACGCTGCACGTCAGCTGAGGCCTTTTCGATGCTTCCTCGCTGTAGGTGCTAAACGTCGAGCCTGCCGAACTGCAGCCACGAGCCAATCAACACCTAGCGGCAGCGGCAGGCCCCTGTGCAGGGTGACGGAGCAGTTAGCTAGCTGGCCCTCGCCAGGCAGGGAACAAGTCCTCCTGCTGCTGATTCACCCAAGGCGACAGTACTGGAGCACTCCCTCCCTCCCGCCCTCCCATCATCCATCCCTCCCTCCTCCCTCCCTCCCATCATCCATCCCTCCCTCCTCTCTCCCTCCCATCATCCCGTTCCATTCCACCTCCATCTCACAGAGATGAAAACACTCTCTAGGGTTCACTCGCACACCTGCACCACGTCCTCCGCACTCTCTCTCTCTCTCTCTATATCACTCTCTGTCTTCCTCTGTCTCTCTCGCTCTCTGTCTCTCGTTGTCTCTCTGTCTCTCTCTCACACACACACACAAACACACACACACACAGTGGATACACAGGTCTCTCTCTGTCTCGCTGTCGGTCTCGGTCTCTCTCTGTCTCTGTCTCCCTCGCTCTGTCTCTCGCTCTCTCACACACAAACACACACAAACACAATGGATACACAGGTCTCTGTCTCTCTCTGTCTCTCTCGCTCTGTCTCTCGTTGTCTCTCTGTCTCTCTCGCTCTGTCTCTCGTCACTTTTCTCATCCTGTTGCCTTTCTCTGTCAGCAATGATAGCACATACAAAAGCACACACATGCACAAATACGTAAACACACACATCTCTCTCTCACACACACACACACACACACACACACACACACACACACACACACACACACACACACACACACACACCGCAGACGCCTAAGGGAGAGTGATATTGACTGTTTTTTATATGGCCTGTGTATTTATATGGTTTTAAGCACTCTCTTAATGCCACCAAAAATGTGTTTTCAGGTTTAGGGATCAGGGAGTCGATTATCCGTGAACCTCCAGTGTGTGTTTGCCCTAGTAATTTTGTGTGTGTGTGTGTGTGTGTGTGTGTGTGTGTGTGTGTGTGTGTGTGTGTGTGTGTGTGTGTGTGTGTGTGTGTGTGTGTGTGTGTGTGTGTGTGTGTGTGTGTGTGTGTGTGTGTAATAGCTTGTGGTATCAGAGGCCAAATATCGGCCAGTCAGCCAGACAGCTGTGCCTTGGTGTGGCGTTCAGGACTCAGCCTGGCCTGCCACCCAGCATTAGTGCCACAGATCCATGACCAAAGGGCCCCGGACCGCAAAACTCACTGTCTGCATAAATCACTCTCAATTATTAATGCCACACATAGGGCAACAAGGGGCATCCTAGAGGCCAAGGGGAGGGGACCAGGGAACGGGGAGGAACACTGAAAAGGGCAAGAAAGAAAGAAAGAAAGAAAGAAAGAAAGAAAGAAAGAAAGAAAGAAAGAAAGAAAGAAAGAAAGAAAGAAAGAAAGAAAGAAAGAAAGAAAGAAAGAAAGAAAAAGAAATGACACTTCAACTGAGTTGGATGGGATTGGGTAGAATTAGCCGGGGATGAAATGAGGAGCAAGAAGTCTGAGAGTGGACGAGTGGGTGAGAGCGGGCATTGTGGAAAAGGAGGAGGGGGGGGGAAGCTGAGCTGAGCGTGTACAACTGCGCCCTCGTGGAATGAACGGCACGCCTCCTTTTAACTTCTGCGTCCGCTTGGAAACCAAACATCGACAACCGGTCCCGGAATATCAACAGATAAATGATCGCCGTAGCAACCAAGCCGCAGTAAAGACAACAGCGTTGTCAATTTGTCCTTAAGCGTCCGTTGAACTGCAGTTAATCGGCGTCACGTGTGAAGCAGGGCTATTCAAAGACTCTAACAGCTCGACGTGCAGTCTAGCTCCTCTGTTTTCATACGGCTGCAGACGACAACGTGAAATTCCCCCCAGTTATCACCCCCCCCACATCCCCCATACAGACTCTCATTCACAAACAGATTTATGAACTC
>NC_079212.1:13759926-13792426 GCF_029633865.1 Lampris incognitus | reverse complement strand
GTTTTACACTTTTCACTGGAATAATTTCATGGGATTACGTTGGGGTGAGTGAGCACAGGGGTGAACTGCTTCCCCATAAATGTCTCTTACTGTTTTGGACGCATCAGCCAGTGTGTGTGTGTGTGTGTGTGTGTGTAGCACCTTGGTGGGTAAGCCCACCTTTGCAGCAGTCTCTCTAATTGAGTCCCCCAGCAGTCGAAGCCGTCACACCGGTAGGCGTTGGCGACGGCAGGCGAGCCCCCTCGCTCAAAGAGCACAAGGACGGCGAGGTATTGGCGGAGTCCTGGGTGTTTATTTATTCATTAACGGGTGATGTACTGCTCATTTCAGCCTCGGAGGACAGTCTGCACCTCCTGAGGGTTGAGACAGAAATGCACATTAGAATTCTGCTCTGTGTTTTGCATACGGGACAAAGATGGGGACAGACGAGCTTGCAGCGCTGGATCTGCACAGCTTTGTGAACAGGTTTGAGACGCGCGTGGCGGTATGTCAGCAGCACCTCAGCCCCACCTTGAGTGAGCGAGACTGTAAGGACAGCGGGAGCCGGACGGAGGGAGAAAGAAGGGTGGAGCGGGTTGCTCGGAGGAACCGTGGCGGGCCAGATCCTGTATTGATTGGTTTGGTAAGAGAATCCTCGGGCCTTAGTGATGCTGCTTAATAGGAGCTGCCTGAAAACAGGCAGATCGCATCAGCCGGATTCAACTCCCGAGGCTGCCTCGGCCTTTAAAGTGATAGCTCACGGCATAAATAAAAGCATCAGCAACTGAGGCCCTAATCCGTTTAAAAGCATGGCGGCATCCGGCTACTGCTGAGATCTGCGAGCCTCTCACTCGAGTCCGGGACTCGCCGCCAAACGTGCCACCTTTCTCGGTGAGGAAAATTACACCGACTCTGCCGGGGAACAAAGTTAAAATAAATGTCAACGATGGGTGACATTTTTTACAGTGTGTTGTTTTTTTTTCCTTCTTCTTCGTTGCAGCTAAACGCGTACCGCGCTTTGAATATCAGATGGGGATGCTTATCACTTAGTCGCTTCAACCTTTCCATGTCGACATCTGAGTAATTACTACTACTCCTTCTAGCTACGTAGCCGGGAGGAGGTTGGAGCGCCACCTACTTCTGTACAACACACATCGCCTGATGTCGAGTTAGCGAGTACGTATGCGGGCACGCCAGGCGTGCGTGCGAGCATGTGTGCGTGTGTGCGCGTGTCTGAGCGGACGCTGTGGTTTGTGCGTTTGCCGTAGTCTTTTCATAGCATGCGAGCTGCCTGCCTGCCTGCCTGTCTGTCTCCAGTCAAGTCGAGTCTCTCGGTGCGACTCCAGCTTCAGAGACGCTCGCTGCTATTTTAGGAAGCAGCAGGTTGTGTGATAAGCACGGAACTGAAAAAGTGACGCACCTGGGGTTGAGCTCTTTCCTTTTCGTTGTTCCTTGAGAACGTTGAAAATACCTCCGCCTGCCAGTTTCCTCCCTCCTGCCACCTCGCAGGTAGACGTTAATTAAGTTAAGTTAATTAAGGTCTCTCGGCAGAGGCTAAAGTGAGCGGCCACAAGATAGTCGTGCTACATGCAATCTTTCATTTGTTGTTTTTTTGTGGGGTGGTATCTATCTCTACAACCACAAGTTTTGGTTTTTTTTTCCCATCGAAGACACCCATCGTACTGCATATGAAGTGTCCTGCTGGACTGCAAGGCAAGGGGCCTTCACAGAGGGTCCGATGGGCATTCTGATGTCCTGCATGTTGAGGTTTTCCAAACTGTTACCAGTTTAAATCATTTTGAGCAATTTTGATTCTCTTGCTGTGCATGTAGTATGTGTTACTGAGAAAAGGGACCAGTCTATTTTGGTCTGTTTTTTTTTTTGATTATTTAATTTTGTTATTTATGTATTCACCTCCACATGAAAGAGCTGAGGTCCCAAATGGCTCTCTCTCTCTCTCTCTCTCTCTCTCTCTCTCTCTCTCTCTCTCTCTCTCTCTTCCCTCTCTCCCCTTGTCTGTCTCTGGCTTTCTGTCACCCACTCTTTTACACAAGCACGCAGAAAAACCAATACAAACGCACATCTATTTAACTGTCCTCTATTTGTTTCCAAACTGATTTTCTTTTCATCTGATGTGGTCTATACATCGTTCAGCCTCCACCTCTCTCCCCCCTCCCCCCCTCTCTGAATTGACTTGGGGTTTTGTGATGGAAGATGAACTCTTTTTTTTTTTTTTTTTTAGATATTGTTGATGTAAGGGAGTGACTTTGTTAATATTGTCAAAAGATGTGTCATTGTTACATTTTGTTTTCCTGTTCAATAAAATACTTTTTTTTAATAACCCCCCCCCCGGCCTCTCACCTCTTAGATTTCCACTGATGCAGTTCCCATGAAATTCGACATGTGATTGTGTGTGTGTCTGCGTGTGTTTGCGAGTGTGTTTGCGCTCGTTTGATGAAAGCGCCTGCTGTGTTGGTGGCTTCCATCCACCCGTTGATCGATAGTGAGCTGTGCTGTCAGCATCGCGGCTGTCATGGAATCACTGCTAACACAATTAACTGAGGCCAACACTAACCCAATTAACTGAGCCCTACACTATATTAACCCAATTAACACTGTCATACACATGTCTGTGTGTGTGTCAACATAGGGGGCCACCAGGCCAAACATCCAGCATGAATCACTAACAATATGATTAATCCCCACCCAAAATGTGGCGCTCTATCAGTAAAATATTCCTCTCGCTTGTTTGCCCTTGTGAAAATGGGGGGGAAAAAAAGAAAGAAAGATAAATGTGTTGTGACTTCTGGGCAGTAGACCTTTGGTTGATATTAAATTGGATGCCGCTTTTATTTTGACTGTAACAAAGGAGGAAATTGTTTAGGGTTTATGGGACAGGCCAAACGTTCAGATATTCAGGAAAAGTGCAGAGGAGGAAAGTACCAGTACTTTTTTGAGTGTACAAGAATTATAGTGCTTTTACTCCTACTTTGAATTGGTTTATAATACTGTATTCTTCTTCGCTATTTCTATTTCAATAACTGCTTTGTTGCAGCTAGAAAAGCGCTATAAAAATGCAACTTGATTGATTGATTGATAGAGTCATATCAGAATGTTGACTTAACGGTGCAATCCTCTGCAATGTATTGATGCACACAACGGCTGTGCAAGAATTCGCAAACGTTGTTAGCCTTATTACTTGCAAACAAGAAAACCGCACCACTTTCAATTGACCTTTCGCAAAGTACCGCCCCAGAACGGTGCTTGTCCAACCCTACCTTAGCAACGGTCCGTCAAGCTTTCAAACACACAACAAAATGCTGAAACGGTGTGCCTATGGGATCTGCAAATCAGATACTAGATATCTGAAAAGTTTGGAGGGGGTGTAATTTTTCTTTCCCTTCCTGAAACCCAGAACGCAAGAAGCGCAATGTTGGTAATAGATTTCGCAGTATAGCAGACCCCATGGCTAGCTTAATCCATCCAAAATCAACAAAAACACCTGTCTGCTCCAAGCTAAGCTTGCTACTAGCTATTATTGATAGCTAATACAGCTAACGTATTATTACTGTTATTTTTACCCACACAATGCGCTGATTTCTTCCTTCATGTTTTGGTGTTTTCCGGCTACTTCCTGGATAGTTCTGCAATGCTTGACGGGCATAGCAACAGTAACTAAGGGGGGCGGGACTTTGCGAAAGGTCAATTCCTTTTGAGACTCACTTTGTCTCCATTCCCCCATTACACAACACCATGGTCACAGGGAATACTGGTTTCTGATTGGCCGGAGGGTATGTGTCAAAACAGTATAACGCGCACGTAGTTCGGCTAAAGTTTGTTCACTGTTCTGAATTCATGCGCCGGCCGCAAAGCTGCTATGTAACCATGGCAACACACCGGTTCAGCAGCAAGCGCAGAGAACATTCGAAGTTAGCATAGCGGCTAACTTTTGCTTCATAAACTTTTAATTCTGAGTCTAAAATGTGTGATAAAAAAATAATGTGAATGCTTTTATTTGAATTCTTTGTTAAGTGAGCATTGTATAAGCGTGATAAGCCACCCCAACGTGTGGGTTAAATGAAGAATTTCTTTGAATTGAATAAGTCTTGAGTGTTACCAATACCGGGTGTTGAGGATTTACATTTCCAAAATACGTTTGGTTTCTTAATATGTACATTTTGTTTGCCCAGGTTGTCTCCAGTGAAAGTAGTGTAACGATCACGGATGAATATATAGCGAATTCAGAGGGGCAGTCCGGGAACCGTCGCCACCGCGGGGACGCGAACCCGTATCTCCCGCACCGCAGGCGACAACGTTAACCAGTCGACTAAAGGGTCCGGCCCGTTAGCCAAGGGCTACAGTCTGCGCCCGTGAATTCGCTACAGCAGTTTTTTAAGAAAGAAACTCATTTAGTCTTACTTGAGTAATTTTCTTAATCAATACTTTTATTTATACTCAAGTGGATTATCACTAGCAATGCTTTTTAACCCAAGTATGCATTTTCAGTGCTTTTTCCACTCCTGGAAAAGTGTCACTGAATATTTATCACCCAGAGGTCTTTGAAATAACATTGAATGTAGCAAAATTAATACAATAAACAATACTACAATAAACTAATGAACTTATTTAAACCAGGTGAGTGATCACACTGTTATGGAAAAACATAGACCCTCCATCATCAAGTATGTGAATATAAGAAACGTCGATTTACCTTGGAGCACAGAGATTGACATTATTGAAGGGAGGCTGAAGTACTATATCATGGTTAGAAATAGTCTATATTTGGAACACCTTTAAGGATTTTTTAGAACAAAAAAAAAAATCTAAACGTCCTAAGAAAAAAAAATACACATCCTGCTTTATTTATTTATTCAATCTCAGAAACTATTATATTTGTTTAATCTTTTTTTAGCATTTGCTTTGCATTGTCAATCTCTGTAGCCTTAAGCTACTTCTTTGTTTTTCTTATGAACATTTTGTAACTAAACATCTCAGTGAATATATTGTTAGAAAAAGGAGGCAATCATTATTGTGCATTCAGTTCAGTATATACTATATCTTGGTCGTGCCAACTTTATGAGAAGTTCTTCACTGGATTCACCCCCCCCATAAATAAATAAATAAATAAATAAACAAATCACAACATTTTTAGAAGTGTCACCATGCGTTCAAGCGGGATTTTAATTAGTCATCTGTGACTTGTCTGCGGTGTCAGGTTCGGCGGGGTTCCGTGCAGTGTAACGGATGAGCGGGCGCATAACTTGGCGGTAGCGGCGCATTAACTCGGGTAGAATGGAGGTGTAAGGTAGGTGGCCTTGAAGATGGAAGTGGAGAGAAAGGCGGCGTGACTCACTCGGAGAGAGCCTGTATAGGCCACTCCACCGAGAGTCACCCACACTGCTCTGCCTCCTCCTTCTCGTCCTCTCCATCTGTGGCGCTATGGAGGGCGGGCGGAGTGACAGTGGGGAAGAGGAGGTGAACGTAAACGCGGGTTGACATTACTGGACTCACCGAGGGTGTTGGTGTTTCCGTAAGCTGCCATTGTGTTGGGACGACCTGGCTTTTAAGAGTGAAACCAATCGATGGCCTCCCAGTCTGTGGCTGGGAGGAGCAGGGGAGCGGTTCTCTTTCTGCACGGCCGTGATAACACTGCTCAACGGACACTCAGCCCCCTTTCAAATGGAAATGGAATATGCAGTAAAAATTAGACACGGGCATCTGGACAGTACTTAGTGCCGGGTGGAGAACGCGAGAGGGCCGCGCAACGTCCGCTGGGTGTGTCTAGCTATGGGTTGCTTAAGCTCAGCATTTGCAGGGCCTCCTGAGGTCCATTAATTCAGTGTACCTCTTTTGCCTGCTGAAAAAATTAACCTTTTAACCCTACCGAAGTGCACACGTGCGCACGTACGGCAGCAAACATGCATGCATCCTCGTGGATACGAGTTGAATTAGCAGACTGAGTGCGTTGCATATCGAGGCATCTGAGATCGCCCTGCAAGCTTGCAGATGCAGAGAGTGACTCACCCAAAACCACGGGGGCGGAGATGTGCTACAGTACTACGTGCTACTGCGAACATACAGTATGCACCCATCACAGAGCAAGCTGTTCTCCCCATTCTGGATATATCTCTCTCTCTCGCTCATTTCCTTGCTTGCAAACAGACAAAAATACAAACAGATACATATTAAGGACGTAGATTTGTACTGTAAATCGCTGACACGGAGAGGCTAAAGGCTACAATCAGACTGAGCACTGGACCGAGCCACTGAAACCCCAGGAGAGCGGTTTAAATCACTCATAGATGCTGCCTGCCCTACAGATTAAAGTGGAGGGGAGTGATTGCGTGTGTGTGTGTGTGTGCATGTGTGCGTGTGTGTGCATGTGAAGGGGGATGTATTCGATCCGTGTGTACATTTGATCCATCAAGGGAAGATAGCCATGTCTATGGGGCAGTAAGCGCACACGCTTTGGTGTTCATGCGTTTCTGTGTACCTTTCAGGGGGTAAATCAGTTGAAAGGAACTGTTAAGGTAGTTATATGTGAGTCTACAGGCGGACTTGGAGATTGTGAATTGTGTCTATTTTCTTTGTGTAGCTTTGCGACTGATCATCTTTGGTCAGGGATTATATGGGAGTGGGAACAGTGTGCAGATTTAGAATAGAGTCTGTGTCGTCTGCATTTAGAAAGCATTTGTTTTAATTGTGTGTGTGTGTGTGTGTTTCAGCTATATTTGTGAGGACAAATATACGTTTTTAACCACAAGAGTATAGATATTTTTGCAAAGTAAGGACATTCCTGCGAGCTGTTTTAGGGTTGGTAACCCCTCAGTGTGATGTAGTACTTTCCTTAGGGGGTGGGGGGATGGGGGGAATAGTAACTAATATGGAGGTAATAAGGAAGTAATTATTTGTTATTGGTTACGTGCCAGTTAGCATCTGAGTGGGCGCTAATCAGAAATGCTTCCTCATGTCATTATGTAAGTGGTCAGATTCACAGATATCCAGGAACTCATCCTTAGATGCAGGTTCATTAACATGGTATCTAACCATCTGTACTGTAAAGTGTTCACAGATCAGGTCAAGGCCAGGGCAAGTAGCTCTGATGGTTAAGGGTTTGGTGCTAGGGAATGAATGTAGCTAACGAGGAGTCCTCACAAGTGTAGGGAAACAAACGTGTGTGTGTGTGTATGTTTATATTTGCATTGGTGCGTATGTACGGGTAAGACTTCCAAGGAGTCCATATGGTGTCAGGGGTGATAAATATGCCCCTGGGGCCGTGCTCAGCAGCTGTTCCTGGACAAATTACATCACACGGTGAAGCCCGGCCTTCCCACTCCCCCCAGTATTACAGAGGAGCTGTGCGTGAACTCTGACAGGGGACGTGAGGAGAGGGTCAGCGGGCCTCCTGGTGCCATACACCATAAAACCAACACATTAAACACAAGAACCCCCCTGTTCCATGCGGCACCTATTCTCTCCCCCATCTGCATGAGAGTCGGCATTATGTACTCATTACTTTAACACAAACACTGTCTGGTTAACAGCTATGAAGTGTATCTTCTCCTGGACCGCCACCTTGCCGTGGTGGAGAAGCATGCGTGTACTAATCATCCCAAGAGCTATGCGGTCCAGAGCTTGGCCCCTGGTAGGGTCACCCAAGGTCAAGGGGGAGGTTCCGGATGAAGCGCGATCCAACAAAGACCTCAACGGCGGAACTGGTGGAAGAGGTCTCCAGGCCACAACGGCAGTGAAGGTGGATGAAGGCAGCAACAGAGGGTGGTCGCCAATTGCCTCTGTTCTCCATGCCATTGGACTCTGGCCACCCCCTGCCAAGGACCGTGTGGTGGCTGCAGGAGCGTCAGCTTCTCCACATAAAAAGCTGTCACGCACAGGTGTCCTCCCATCATGCAGCTCCAGGATTGGCCTCTACGCCCACCTGAAGACCCAGAGGGACCCAGACCAGGGATGGTCATACTTGACCCCAAATGGCCGCCGATGATGATGATGATGATGATGATGAAGTGGGAAGAGCAAAAGGTGGCAGGCACAACCTCAATAACATCCGAGGACTGAGAGTGCTGTGACGCCATAGCCCACAAGAGCAAGACTGTATAATGTGCTTGAGATGCCCTCTTCCGCAGCAAGGTGAGTGTCAGGTATGGATAGCGGAGATTAACTTAAAAAAAAAATGAAGAAGGAAAAAAAAAACTTCCTTTGCCACCATATTAAGTTAGATAGGATCAAAAAGTGCACAGCTGGCCTAGGGGGAAGATAGGAGAACTGATTTCTTCCCTCTTCCTCTCCTTCTCCTCCCTCTGTACTTTGATCCTCACCTCCTGCTTCATATCTAGGGGGCTGCCATGTTTATGACAGCTCCCCCAACCACCACCACCACCTCCCACCCACCCACCTTCTCTCCCCCTGCGTGGCTCTTGTCTCTCTCTTCATCCCACTGTGTGGCATGGCGTGTCACTGGTTCATCTTTTCTTAGACGGTCCTCCGGCACACGCACGTGCACGCACAAACACACCCACATGCCAGCGCGAGCGCCGGACACGCCCATTTCTCGCTTTTACAGCGGTGGAGTGAGTGCGCCAGGCATCCGTGATGAATAATTGAGTTTTCTGGCTCTATGCAGAAATAACAATCTCCCCGCACAAGCGTGAAAACATCCCTCATCATCCGAGACCTGGGAACCGCTGCTGGAGGTGTGTATGTGTATGTGCGTGTGTGGGTGTGTGTGTGTGTGTGTGTGTGCATGTGTGTGGGTGTGCGTGCACGTACGTGTGGGCGGGTGTGCGTGTATAAAGACACGTGTTCCGACTTCTGAATTGTTTGAGAATAAACACTTTAGAGCCCCATCAGATGACTTCCGACTAATTAATAATTAATGATTAATAAAAGTATCGGATGTTGCGCAGTAGCGAGTCCGACCGTCTCCGCTGGCAAGTGAGAGGCGAGGTCCCTCCTTCCGCGTGAGACAAGCGCGCGAGGCCTATTTTTACAGCGCGGCTTTGATTGTGGCCGCAACACCTCTGGAGATTATCCAAGCTTTTCTTTTCTTTTTTTTCTTTTTTTAATCCCTATTACTATTATTGGAAGAGCGGGAGGGTTTTTCAGCGTAAAGACCGGCCTGATGTAAATCAACGGCGAGGCCCGGCATATATCCCGCGCCGCGAGAGGCTCCCAGGAGACCTCTGAAGCAATCAGAGCTGGTGGCGTGACAAAGCTGAGGGAGCAGAATCGCAGAAAACTGACAAATAAGGCCGAATCTGACAGCTGAATTCTCACAGCAGCGCCGCGGTTTGACAGATCCTTCTCCCGGGGGGGGGGTACATGTTGGCCCGCGCAGCGGCGCCATTCATGAATTGTTTCACGCCGTTACAGTGGGAATGCTCGGATAGGGGTGACTCTGTATGACTTGGTTTTATTCGTCGCAATTATCCCGTTATCTCATACGGATAGGCGCGGACTGAAACGTATAACGAGCTTGGCAGACGGCGTGTACAGTACGGTGTGAGGGGAAAAATGGGGCTGCGCGGGTTTCCTCCGGGCGCTCCGGTCTCCTCCCACCAGCAAAAAGACATGCGTGTTCGGGTTAATACTCCCGTCTGTGCCCCTGAGCAAGGCAGTGGAAAGAAGAGCCGGAGTTGGTCCCCGGGCGCTGCGGCTGCCCGCTGCTCCTATACAGTAGGATGGGTTAAATGCAGAGGACACGTTTCATTGTAAGAATACGGCTCGTTGTTAGAATACGATGACAGATAATGTGGCTTTCCTTCATTCAAACGCATCCAAGTGTCCACGGCTAAAGGTTGTCTGCTGGTACAGTGTACGGGAGAGTAATGTGGACCTGGAAATAGCCAGCTGTTGGGTCTAAGAGCTCAGAGCCACACAGTGGGGGACGGCCACAGATTAAACAGAAATCCTACTGATCCAGCCCACACTTTTTACCATCCCCCCCCCATCTCTCCCTCCCTCCCTCCCTCTCTCTCTCTCTCTCTCTCTCACACACACACACACACACACACACACACACACACACACACAGAGGAGGGAGGGGGGGGAGCCATAAAGAGGTTGCTCTATAGCCACTTAAGCGCTCCCAAACCGTGATGGTGAAGACGCCTGGTCCATCCGCGGGACAGGCTGCCATCATAGCAGCTACTGATGAGCCTGGAAGGAAGCGGGGGCCAAGAGGGGGGAGGGAGGCTGGATCTGTGGGGTTAAATCTGGGTCAGCTCGGCCCTGGGTTCAGCAGCTCCCGCCACGGTTATAGTTGGCTGGAATGGATATTGGAGTCATGCTGACAAGAGAGGAGAGAGGGAACGAGACCAAGGCAGAAAGAGAACAACAGAGAGGCTCGTTTTTGTAGAATTGTGCCTCTCAGTGTGTTTGCCTATGTGTGTGTGTGTGTGTGTGTGTGTGTGTGTGTGTGTGTGTGTGTGTGTGTGTGTGTGTGTGTGTGTGTGTGTGTGTGTGTGTGTAGGTATCTGTGTCTGCATTTCTGCATCCTTGTGTACGTTTGCTGAAATTGCGCGACAACGGGCAGTAGCAATTCCCGCCAGCTAGCGCTCGGCCACCACCAGCCACCCCCCTGCAGGCCTCCACCTCTGCTCCGTGTTGCCCACGTCGCTCCGTACAGGGATAAGTCTCTTTTGCGGAGAAATTGTCATTAATCCCGCTCTGCGCAGACGAGCCGGGCAGAGCTAGGAATATCAGAACATGTGGGGAGAAATCCCACCCCCCCCCCGATCATTTGAAATCCCGTTTGGATGTTTCACCACATTGCGGCTGAGAGATTGAGCCGTCCCCTTCTCCCGCATTCTCCCCTTTTCCTGTCTCGCTTATTCTTTTGTTCTGTTGTTTTCTCCCCGTCTCCGTCCTCCTCTCGCTCTCTGCGCGTCTTGTCTGTCTCTCCGTTTGGCTCCCGCTCCCTGTTTTCACCGCTAGCTTGGGGATTGGGAGGGTTCCTCCAAATTGGCACACAGATGAATAATGCATCTGAAGCAAAGGCAAGAGAGCTGGGGTTGGATATATCTGTCTGTCAGCCTCTCTCTTCCTCTGTGTTACAGTTACACGGGGGGAGAGGCTGATGCTTCAGAGGCGAGAACTGACGAATCTCCTCCTAACCTAGCTTTCCGTTTACTTTTCCTCCCCTACCGCCCTCCATACCCGCCGTTATCTGCGTTTCTAGTCAACGGAAGTATTCGCGTCACAAAGGATGGCTGGTAACATGCACCTGAAAGATTCATACGTGTGGTGAAACATTCTCCGGCCATCGTGAGTTTCGCATGGGGCCCGCTTGTTGTTTTGCAACAACATGCATGCATAATACATGTGTGGAAATTTGATTTCATTTGATTTTCTGCTGCTCAGTGTGCGTTTATGTCTGTGAGTGTGCGCGTATGCGCGTGCACGTGGGTCGTCTGAGTGTGTGCGTGCGTGCGTGCGCGTGCATGGCCACTGTTCCTAAACTGCAGCGCTAAAAAGCAAACTGCACTCTGGAGCGTAGAGCTCACTGTGGCACCATCATTAAAGTAATGAGCAGGAAGTTAGCGCCGACGCTAACCACAAACAGCCAGAGAGAGAGAGAGAGAGAGAGAAACAGAAACAGTGGGAGAGAGAGAGGAGGGGGGGGGAGCGAAAGAGAGACCCCCCCCTCCCCCCCAATCCCATAAGGATTAATCTTGAATCCTGAGTGTTGCATCTTACTCATTCTGGGTAATTACGTTGAGGCAGCGGAGAGGGGAAGAGGGTCTCGCCGTGCCCGAGTCTGTAACCTCGACGTAATAACCAACTCCTGCGTTCGCAGCTCATGTGGTCTCTCGCCAGAACTGCCTCTCCACACTCGGGGAGACGCACAAAGATACAACAAACTGCGTCTAATCTGTTTCTCTTGTTCACTAACTTAATCTGAACAACCCCCCCACCCACCCCCACCCATAAACAAACATACCCATACAGACACACGCTATTTCTTTCTCTCCGTCTTTCACACACACGCACACACACACACGCACGCACGCACACGCACACGCACACACTTACCTCTCAGGTTTTTCATTTCCATATGTAAATACCAAGAATAAATGGCCCCATTCAGCGTTGGGTTTCAGGGTATGTACTCTAACAATGTTGTGTTTATCTTGCCTTATCATTTAGCCTTTATTTGGAGGGGAGTGGGATTATTATTTCCCCATCCTGAACTCATTGGTGAAAACACACAGACCCACCCCATATTACACCACCCCCAACCCATCCAAAAGGCCCCCCCCAACCCACTTCCTCCTCCCCCCACCCTTTTGACAAAGAGACTCTTTCTCATACACACACACACACACACACACACACACACACACACACACACACACACACACTCACAGAAGTCTATTAAGCATACTCTGCGGTTGTTAGACGTGGGATGAATTCAGCTTGTGACACAAAATGAGCCAAATGAATGGAGGGTAAAATGCGATGTAACTAAAGATAGCACAACACTGCTGTTGTCATGAGGACACGGAAGGTCACGTAAGAGACAACAAAAAAAAAACCCCCCACTTCTCAGGAACTTCAGATTCCCTTGTATATTATTATTGTATTTTAATTTGTACCAAAATGACTTTAATTGTATATCGTGTAGCCCCCCCGGCTCAGCCAGGGAGTCCCACTGAGATCGGAGACCTCTTTGACATGGCAGACCAAGCCAAGAAGAACAATGTTACAGTTACAGTTTCATTTAGCAGACACTTTAATCCAAAGCCACGCACATCTGAGTTGATAAGAAAGGATCTAGTCAGGAGACAACAACACATGCAAGTGCCAAAAAACTAGGTTCAAGTCCGATATGACATAAGCGTCAACCGGCAGTGCACAAAGGCAACAGGTGCATAGAAGCGATTTTTTTGTATTTTCATTAATACCACCAGGTGTGGAGGTGTTCGTGAAAGAGCTGGGTCTTTGGCTTCTTCTTAAAGTTGGAGAGGGACTCAGCTGATCGAATGGAGCTTGGTAACTCGTTCCAGCTTCGGGGAACTACAGAAGAGAAGAGTCTGGCTAGTAAATTAGGGCCCCGTTGTGACGGAAGTGCCAGGCGCCTTTCATTGGCAGAGCGTGGCGAGCAAGACTGGGTGTAGACCTGAATGAGGGGGGTTCAGGTAGGCGGGAGCTGTTTTAGTTGCTGTTTTGTAAGCGAGCATCAATGTTTTGAATTTGATGCGGGCAGCAACTGGGAGCCAGTGGAAGGGTATGAACAGCGGAGTGACATGTGCTGTTTTGGGTTGGTTGAAGATCAGACGCGCCGCTGCGTTCTGGATCATTTGCAGAGGTTTGAAAGTGCATGCAGAGAGACCTGCCAGTAAGAAGTTGCAGTAATCATTGCGTGATATTACAAGAGCCTGTGCCCGGAGTTGTGCAGCATGCTCAGACAGGTAGGGTCTGCTTTTTCTGATGTTGTACAGGGCAAATCGGCACGACCACAATCGAGGCCACGTGAACCTTAACGGTTAGTTGGTCATCAATTATGACACCCATGTTTGGGCAGAATTTGCCGACATGAGCTGGGTTGATCTGAGCTGGGTATTGCCCTGTTGTATGGATGAACTGGCTGGGATGACAAGGAGCTCAGCCTTAGATAGGTTGAGCTGGAGATGGCGGTTTTTAACCCATGCAGAGATATCTGCAAGGCATGACGATATCCATGCCGAGGCTGTGAGGCCACCTGGTGGGAATGATAGGAAGAGCTGGGTATTGTCAGCATAGCAATGGTATGAGAAACCATGGGAGCGGATGTTTGCACCAAGTGAGGTGGTGTATATTGAAAAGAGGGGGGGGCCGAGCACTGACCCTTGATGCACCCCTGTGGATAAGCCGTGCAGTTTGGACACGTCTCCCCTCCAAGATACTTTAAACGATCTCCCTGAGAGGCAGGACAAGAACCAGCGGAGGGCAGATCCTGAGATACCAAGCTCAGTGAGTGTGGAGAGGAGGATTTGGTAGTTAACCGTGTCAAAAGCAGCTGAGAGATCTAGTAGCAATAAAGCTGAGGACTGAGCAGGAGCTCTAGCCAAACGCAGCGATTTCATTACTGACAGGAGTGCAGTCTCGGTAGAGTGACCTCGCTTAAAGCCAGACTGGTTCGGATCGTACAGATTGTTCTCAGAAAGGAATTCAGAGACTTTTGTCATTCATGATGACAAAGAAAAAGTTGCAACAACATGCAGCAATGAACTGTACATAAGCTAAAATGCGTCTAAAATCACACAGGATCTTACGTGCGGTTACGCACATTATAAGTCATTCAGCGATTGTGATGGTGCAGGTGAAGGGTCCTCGAGTCTTACTCATACACTTTCTTTTAAACTAGGGAAGGATCTCCGAGTATCTGCAACTGTAGAAAACTATTTTTACAGTATTTCTTTACTCTATAATGATATATATAGGATTTTCTTTGTTACGTGTTGATGTGAAATCTGTTCTGATGACACTGAAAATATATGAATGTTAATTCTGCAGAAGTTGCCTTGATCGCATTCTTCGTTTCTACACACACCAACCATTTTTGCTCTTGCTTCAAAGGACATATTGTTTGCCTAGCACGGCAGGTTACGTTCAATCATCCCTTGTCTCACTAGTTGTAACAGGTCAGATAAGGATAGACACTAAGCTTCAAACTGAATATGTAAGTGTTATCACACGGTATTAGTCCTACTCGGTTTGTCTATATGGAAGCGTGTGAGGCTTACAGATGGGCATGGAAGCCAACAGCTAAACTGTCAGAGGTTAAGCCATGTCCCCCTCCCACCTCCGCCACTCACTGTCTGCTTCCCTCGCTTTCTCTGCCCCTCTCTCTCTCTCTCTCGCTCTCCTTTCTCTTCTCCGTCTCCCTCCATAACTCCACGTTGTTTTGCACGGTGCAGTGGTGTCCCGCAGGGCCACAGATTGCCATGGACATGGTGTGATTTCTCCTCTCCTCTCAACTGTAATGTGCCGTGGGCCTGGCCTCTGATGAACTCACCTCGGTGTTCAGAAGACATGTTGTCCTCTACATTCTTTCATTCCTTTCTTTCTCCCTCTCTCGTTATCTCTCTCTCTCCTCATCCATTGCTCACGCTGTCACTCACTTTCTCTCTCTCTGTCTCTCTCTCTCTCTCTTTCCCGTTTATTTCTGTCTGTCATTTATTACATGACCAAACTCCAAGAGGCAGCATAAATTGGTTTTGAGGTACGGTGACTAGAGATGGCCCCTGTGCAATTTTATGTGTTGTCATAGGGTGGTGTTGAATAGTCTGCAGTTATTTAAACAAAGGCTTTCCTTGAGGAAAGTGAGTCGTCCATAGACACATACACACACACACACACACACACTTGCACAGGTACATGAATACAGCATGCTAGTATCTCAGGATTTGCCGCCTTGCTGCGTTCCAATGAAAAAAATCACCTAGCTGGATTTGGCCTAATGTGATGACAGAAAATGAAAGCGGTGCTCAGCAACATGGCACAGACACACCAGCCTCGTGTGTGTCTGGCTACAATTAGGCAAATTGCATGGACGCAGGTCGACTTAATCCAATGTAAGGGAAAAGAGGCTTTTGGGGAGTCTGCCGTTACCATTATGGGATAACAACCGGCAACCTGAGACTGGGGGATATGATGGAAAATCAGACCAGACGAGTGCATACACTACATGCAGTTGTAGCTGAGCTGTGAAGCCAGGGGCCATGAGGTGTTGGTTAGAGTGGAGGACAAGGGAATGTGCCTCATCGCCAATCACATGGGTCATGTGGCATTCTGGTGATGGAAACATATATCGAATGGGCATTAACGGTGTCAGTTGTCATCCTACTGACATATGATGGGATTGTGTAAGTGAGAGAGAGAGAAAGAGACCTGTGTATCCATTGTGTGTGTGCGTGTGTGAGAGAGAGAGAGAGAGAGAGAGAGAGAGAGACAGAGAGAGAGAGAGAGAGAGAGAGAGAGAGAGAGAGAGAGAGAGAGAGAGAGAGAGAGAGAGAGAGAGAGAGAGAGAGAGAGAGAGAGAGCATTGTTAGGCTACTGGTTGCCCATGTAAGTTGGTCCCTACCAATTTTTTGATTTGCCTTAAGTCATGTTTTTGTACCAGCCGCATACTCCACAACACTCAAACTGTAGTGTTAATTCACTTGGTGCTTACGGCTGGCTGTCGCTAACTACTAGAAGAAACTCTCGTGCAACTTGTCACCATGGCTGTGCCAAAAGCAACGCAACGACACTATTCACAAGCATGCAAAAAAATACATAAAAAATAAACAGCAGCTGAATGACTGCAACTGTGGGCAGCTCAAGTAAATTGGCCCTTGTTGTCATAACTGCTTAACTATACACCGCATATAGTCTCGCTCCCAAATGGCCCTCGGCTGATGCCGAGTAACGCCTCAGGAAAAGAAAGAGAGCAGGCAGCCCGAGTTGGAGGGATGTATAGTAGTTCACTCTCTTTCAGCAGAAGTCATTGTAATATTGATGCTCTTTTACATCGCTTCAACAGCCCTCGTCAGAATCCTAATTGCAGCAGCAGTAATCATCAAAAAGTAACCGTAATTAGGTGACTGTCACGCGAAGGTAGCATCCTGGCCCCATTATACTCGTGATATGTCAATACAACATAAAGATTAGACTTGAATGCATCAAACCAAACCCCAAACTAACCCCACGGTTATCTCCCAGCGCGTGTAGGTAGGTAGGTAGGTAGGTGTATGTGTGCGTGTGTGTTTGTGGTGTTATTTATGTTTGTTATGTGAAAATTAGGTGTGTGTATATGTGTATGTATATTTGGGAGCATGCATCTGCTCTGTGAGGTCTCAGAGGCAGACAGAGGAAACCTTCCACCCTGTGGTCGTGCTACATCTCTACATCCTGCTCTCCGATTTACGCCCTTCACGCACCCTGTTCTCCGATCTCTGCACAGCTCTGCTGCCTGCAACCGCCCCACAGCCCGTCTTCATCTCAGCTCTCGCTCTCGCTCTCGCGCTCTCTCTCTATATCTCTCTATCGCTCTCTCTCTCTCACGCTGACCTCATTATCATCAATGGCATCAGCATCTGCGCTAGCGTTAGCAGCAGCAACCATCGCCGTCAGTCATCAGTCAGCCGCAGCATTTCTCGAACATCCTCATTCTCCCCCTACCGCTTTCTCCAACTCATCGTCATAATAATCATCATCATCATTATTGACGTTCTTCGCTTTCTTTCCTTTTCTTCTTCTTCTTCTTTTCTTGTTACTCTTCTTCTTCTTCTCCTTCCTCTCCAGCTCTTTTTCTTCTTCTTGTTAGTAGTATTATCGCCATTGGCACTGAAACGATTAGTTGATTAGTCAGTCGACAGGCCATGAATGGATTATGATTTTGCTAATCGATTATTGTTTTAGACACTTATAAACATTTGCTGGTTAAAGCCTCACAAATGCTGAAATGTCGATTCATCGATGCGATTCGTGTCAAAATAAAATGAAAGCTTTAGGGTTTTTGTTTGCAAGACTACGTGGACCGTTCTAAGACACCACTTTGGGCTCTGGGAACTTATAATTGTCATCTGTTGTTATTGCTGATATTTTATAGACTAAACGATTCGTCGATTAATCGAAATAATGATAGATACATTAATCGATAATGAAAACAAACACTGGTTGCACTAATCACAATCCTTCATCCTTATCATCAGTTCATTCATAAATTTGTTCAAATTGAAAACAGATGCTCACATAGAGATAAAGATCTTTGCGTACTAAACCTTTAATGTTCGTGTCACTGCCAAATGAAACACAGTTAGAGCGCCACGCGTGACAACAACGATCTGCTTTTCCCACTGCGGTGTCTGATAAGCCGCCTGAGACCTCTTTTCACATGACTTCTGGTTTTACTGTCAGGTATTGTAGACGTAGTAATTCAGGCACCCCGTCCTTCATTGTATTTAGTGGTATCTTGGACCCCCACCCACCCCCACCACCACCTTTCATATATTTCTCTGAATATTTCAGAAGGGCCTGACAAAATGCAGGGAGAAACAGACCGCTGATGACCTCCTTCTCATCCCCCCCTCCCACTTTATTTCCCCCCTTCTGCATATTGCACAGCCTCCCATTCTTCCCGGTTGTCTCGCAACCTCTCGTCATCCTCCCCGTCACATCACACTCTTCTCCTCTCTGCTTTCCTTGACTGTTTACCACTCCCTTCCTTCCTCCTTTCCCTCTCCATTTCAAAATGTTCTCTCTCTCTCTCTTCCCCCGCTCCATCTCCCCCTCCGTCTCTCTCCCTCCATAGCACTCTTTCATTCTCGGTGTAATTTTCCCATTCCGTCACCCATCCCTCGCTGCTCTCTCGCATTCTGGTTCCTCTTTATATCCATCCATCCTTGGTTTCTTTCATCTCCGTTCCCTGCCTCCCTTTGCTTCCCTCGTTTCTTCCCACTCATTTGGACCCCCATGTTCTCTCTCCCTCCCTCTCTCTCTCTCTCTCTCTCTCTCTCTCTCTCTCTGTCTTATCCTTCCCTTCAGTCACTATCTCTGTCTTGCGTGCTTTGTCTCTCCCCATTTGTTGTACTCTGTCTGCCGGTCTGTCTGTTCGGTAAAGGATGGTCCGAGGCCTCTGCTCTACTAATTCATTCGCTGTGCATTGCTTCTTCACATATCTGCAGGGTCAGGCAGAAAGAGGGAGAGGGGGAGAGATAGAGAGGGAGAGAAAGAATAAGAGACAGAGAGAAAGCGAAAATATATGGGGGGTGAGAGGAGGAGATCTGGAGGAAGAGAGAGGGACCAAGAAAACAAGACATAGAAAAAAGGCAGTTTTATCTCCAAGAAACAGAATGCCACAGCCAGATCCTGTGGTGGCATATTCCAGGCTCTCTCTCTCTCTCTCCCTCTCTCTCTCTGCGTCTCTCTCTCTCTCTTTCGTCCACTCTTATTCTCATTGTCACACAGAAATAATTGTGCTCTCCTTCTCTCCCTCACGACATGTACAAGCTCTCTCTGACCTCCTTTTGCTCACTGCTCTTTTGTCATTTCTATCCATGGTTCTCAGCTCCTTCTCTAATCTAGTACTTTTACCATGGTGCTGCTGTTTTCTGGTTTAGTGAAGGAATGCATCACAGTCATACATATATATATATATATATATATACACACATATATATAAATGGATGAATGATGAAACAATAAAGCGTTCTGTTGAGATCCAACCTATATAACACGTTACTGCATCTTGCGCAGATCTTGCCACCATACTTATTTCTCTCAAACTCATCCTACAGAGGACCCCAAGCTTCCCAAGCAACTCCGCTGACGATGTGCAGGTGGTGGATTGGGCACCAAAACACTTTCTTAAATCAGTTTTATAGCGCGGTGGCGTTAAAGCTGCTTAACCACCAGACGTGCACATATCCCTGAACATTTACACCATTATCATGAGGAATCGTCTTTTCTTGGTCCACTGTACTGCAAATTGTTTTTTTTTTCTTTTGAATATGAATATTTCTGGCAATAAAGGTAATATGAACAGAGCAAAGTGTGCAATGTATTTTTATTGCAGTCAGTTAAATGGAAAGGCTGACACGAACATGTAGGTATGTATGTATTATTTTTATGCTTGCTTGCTTGCTTGCTTGTGTGTGAGATAATGAAAAACAACAAGACGGAGAACAAGACAAAGGGAAGGGAGAATTATAAGGTTCTGTATGTGTGCTGTGTCGCAACACAATATGATGTTTGCAGTGCAAGCATTGCAAGGATGTAGGCCACGTGTAAAAAAAAAATGCAAATCATTACTGAGTGATTGTGCTACTTGTTATTAGAATTAAATAAAAAAAAGTCTACTGACAGGAAATGAAACACAGCACCGGAGGACTCGGTCCATCTATCATGTGTGACGTCAGCCACAACTCTGGGGACTTGCGTTGGCCATTCCTATTAAAATGATTCTGTAGAAGAATTTTCTGGCATGTGGATCCAGAATATCACTGGATCTTTTTTGGCATTAAAAGAAAATATGTGATAGCAAACATTTCGGAGACTCTAAATTTGCCGCCTTGTTGTGTGCTCTATTTTGTGCGCATGATTCTGCTCGTGAGTCAAAAATAGAAACTGATATGTCACAAAGAGACTTTGACAAAAAGCCACAGGCAAAACAAGTATGCTTGCACACTCGCGCACACTCACACACACACACACACACACACGCACACACACCGTTTCTCACCTAGCTCTCCTCAGCATATGCCTGCTGTCTTCCTGCTGTTTTTCATGTTGCTAAAATGGCTCACATTTCTGTTCTCTCTTCCACCCTTATCTCCGCAGGTTTTCCTGAGCACACCGTCTGTGTGAGAGCGTGCACTTGAGGCTGAGTGTGAGTGACAGTGAGTCTGTGTGTGTGTGTGTGTGCGTGTGCGTTAATCATGTCTATGGTGGATGACGGTGGGGGGGCCAACCTCTGGGACCCTCCCTACAGTAAAGTGCTTCTCTTGGGAGCCATTGCAGCGGCCTCTGCCTTCGTGGTCACTATACTCATCGTCCTCGTCTGCGTGGGCTGCCAAAGGTGAGAGGTCACTGAGTTATGCTAAGGCCATGTCACCCGAAATATGAGAATGGTAGTGTTTGGACAGTGACAAATCAAAGGAACGTGCGGTTTTATGCCTCTGCTACCCTTTTCTTTCCCAATTCATCCACATCGCCCACTCGTTCCCTTTCATCTGACTCTCCCCTTCTTCTAAACTCTGCTTATCCCTCTTTTCTTTTTGCTCTACTCATCTTCATCATTTCTCTCAACCCCTGCTCTGAGCGGAGAGGCAGTAATGAATGTTAATGGGTGCAAGTGTCAGATCAGATGAATGCTGTTTGCTGGACCCTGAGTAGACAGGCCCGAGTCAGGGCAGCCTCACATGATCCATCTTCAGCAGACTCCATAGCAGACAAAAGCAATGGAATACCCTGCGGTTTAAAGCGGATCAAAATCTTCGGCAGGCAAGAGCAATGGAACAGCCTGCGGTTTTTCAGAGCCCTCAGGGACCAATCAGACGCTGCTCTGTGGCTTTGTTGCCATGGGCAACACAGATAAGGATGTGGAGAAATGTCAAGACAGCTGGTGTCATGAAAATAAAAGCAAAGAATGTTAACATCAAAGAATAAAGTATTCATTATGTCGATGTAGTGTAGGATCTGATTCTTAAACCTCACTTTGTCATGCACTCGGTTATGATCGGATATGAGCTTGTCGGGTAAGCTACACCGCTGCCATCAATTTAGGATTTCCGTCTTAAATCAATAGCCTCCCTGGGAGCTAGCCAGTTATCTCCCATAGGTTTACACTGAACTTGCAATATAGCCTTTGCCAGTAGGCATCGGTGAGTCAAGGAGTGCTGATTCTCTCTGAATGACTGGAGTCTATGAGGCTAAAATGCTAAACTTGTCAATTACAAAGAACATAAAAATCCCTCAACACATTTCAATTTAGTAAATATTAGCACCCATACTAACTGGTGTCTAATTCTAGTTTTTTTCTTTCCAGCCTGTCCTATAACTGCCTCGTGTCAACACAATGTTGAATATAGCAGTGGTAGCATAACAGCTAACTGACTCTGACTGGTTGTGAGGCTCATGAATATCAAAACATACAGCTGATCCTGATCCTTGGGCGGCACGGTGGCGCAGTGGTTAGCGTGGACGCCTCACAGCAAGAAGGTCCTAGATTCATGAATTACTAGGTACCTAGGTGGTACTCATTCACACCCTGGTTACATCCCGTATTGACTACTGCAATTCTATCCTCTTTGGTCTTCCCCTCAAGTGTCTTCATAAAGTTCAATTGGTCCAGAATTCAGCTGCCCGTATCATTACCAGAACTCCTTCCATAGATCACATCACTCCTGTTCTTCAGCAACTCCAATGGCTCCCTGTTGAATACCGTATTGACTTCAAGATCCTGCTCCTCACCTTTAAGGCCCTTAATAACCTAGCTCCTTCATATCTTTCTGAACTCCTTCATATTCACACGCCCTCCCGCACTCCCAGATCCTCTTCTGTTCGCCAACTCACTACACCATTGGCCTGCTTGACTACCATGGGGTCTAGAGCCTTCAGTAATTCTGCTCCCCGCTTATGGACCTCTCTCCCACAAGACAATCCCAACACTCATTCTCTTTCAACCTTCAAATCCCATCTCAAAATGCACCTTTTCAAACTGGCTTAGATTCAGTCTGATCCACGCTTCATTGTGTTTTGTGCAGATGATGATTTTATACTTATCTGTTGTATTAACTTTTTATTGTCTACCCTGCTTTGTTTTGAGTTTATGCTGTCTGATACAGTGCTGCTTGTGTTTTACTGTGTTCTGTAAGGTGTCCTTGAGTGCTCTGAAAGGCGCCCACAAATAAAATGTATTATTATTATTATTATTATTATGAATGAGTGTGTGTGTGTGTGTGTGTGTGTGTGTGTGTGTGTGTGTGTGTGTGTGTGTGTGTGTGTGTGTGCGTGCGTGTGTGTGCGTGTCTGTCAGCCCTGTGTGATGGCCTGGTGGCATGTCAGGGTGTCTCCCCACCTGCTGCCCAATGCCTGCTGGGATAGGCTCCAGCATCCCCACGACCCTGAGAGCAGCATAAGCGGTTTGGATCATGAATGAATGAATGAACAGCTGATCCTAGGCAGTATGATATATGATGCTATATAACAATGCCCACAAATTCACGAGTATCAATTAGCAAAAACACCGAAATTGCTCTTTTTTCCATGCAAATTAAAGGGATGGTTAACGACAACAACTTAGTTTTGTACAGCGCCTTTCAAGGAACCCAAGGACACTTTACACTAGATAAGAAAAAAGGAGATTAAAACAAAGATCAAAAGACTACAGACCATAGGCCTTAGTAAAAAGGTAGGTTTTCGGTAGTCTTGCTCTGCTGGAATCGAGTTGCAAAGGTTGGGGGCTGCCACACTAAAGGCTCTATCCCCAAAAGTCTGCAGGCTGGCGGGGGGCGGTAAGGGCACGGAGGGATTTATAGGTGAGAGGGAGGAATTTTATAGGAAATGTGGGATTTAACTGGGAGCCAGTGAAGGTGGACAAGGGTGGGAGTGATGTGCTGCCAGGGCTTGGTGCGGGTGAGCACCCTGGCAACTGAATTCTGCACAAACTGAAGCCTGTCTAGGGCTTTGCTAGGTACCCCAGACAGGACTCCATTGCAATAAGCCAGACAGGGGGGGGGGTGATGAAGGCATGGATGAGGGTCTCTGCCACAGAGTCTGAGAGTAATGGCCGGAGTCTGGTTACCACCGAACAGTGCAGCAATTTTCAAGATTGGATAATATCACTTTACAATATGGAAGCAGCGATATTAACAGCACCAGCAGCTGCTGCATGTGAGTTACCTTGCTCGTCTCTTAGAAGTGCTTTGTTAAATCCCTTACAATAGTCACAGATGTCAAGGGTTATCGCCATAGGTGTAGCTGGGATTTGATTGCATAGATGCACAGGTGTGTAGCTTTGGATGTGGCAATGGGTTGTTTCACAGTACCATAGAAAAACACAAGTAGTTGGTTATAATTTGTTGCCTTTACATGCAACAACAAAAGGAAATATGGAAGACCAGCACTGTTGTCCAGTTCATTGGGGGGTTTCAGAGGCCCCAAAAAGTCACTTGTTTTTGTTATTTTTTTTTAATGTTTTCTCAAGCCAATCATTTCAGAAGTAAAAGCAAAACCCAAATAAAATCCCTTTCAAATTTAAAGCAACTACTTCGTCCTTCTGATGCTGCCTGGCTATTTAGGCAGAGGATGGTAGGGCAAATAAAAAAAAAAAACATAATGTCAAAGGTAGGTAACATGACAGCTCAAGAGCTATGTCTCTCAAACAAAGAGGACGGTTAAGATGTACGATTGGTTCATTATGTAATTTCATATTAATGAACCTCGTTTAAACTCACGGGCTGTGTAATACAAGGCCAGCGTTATTACTATGAGATGATGTACCACAATAAATGTACGCCCAAGAACTTCACATTTGGAGCGATGAAAAAAATATCTCGGGTAGGGGTGTAAAAACACGACCCCCCCCACATCTTACCCTCGGCTACGCCAATGGTTATCACAGGATTCAACATCTGGTATGATCCGAGTCTAACATTTTTAGATTGAATGGCTGTTTCCCTTCGCGACTTCCTTTACCACCTGTACCACCTGTACCATGTTATTATGAAGACCGTCCCTGGGGAGCCTTCATCCCCTTCCCGTGGCTCCCACAGGATGTAAGGACTTCATGTGGTTAGGAATATGGCCGCTTTTACAAGGGGAAGGCAACGGCTACTTGCAGGAAGATGACTGACCGTGGCACCTTGAGGATGTGATATCTAACCACACCCAAGCTGGACTAACACCGGCGTGTTTTTGAGCACAGCTTAGATTTCAATTGCTGCTTCAGTTTTTTTTCTTCTTGGCTGCTTTTGGCTTTCGTTGAATACAGCGCAGTACAGCCCCACTTCCATCAGTGCATAGAAAGGGACGGGGGTTGAACAGATGTCACACATTCGCACCTGCACTTGTGAATCCCCCCCCCCCATCCTGTCACACCTGCAGCACTCGCTTCATCACACCCTCGCCATATCAACAGCTCCCTGTGGTCACAACCATCTCCAGGGACCCGGGATGACGCATAGCTCCACTGCTGATTGGCTCACAGCCGAATGGGACTGTTTACCATCTACGCTCATCGTAGAGGCCGGCAAAACGAAGGGAATCATCAACAGCTTTGAAAAGCAGTTCTCCGTCGCGTTTGGACACGAGTGTAGATTTTGCCTGGTGGTGGTACGAGAGGGAGAAAAACACACAAGCACACACAAAACACACACCATTTAAAAACCCACTTGTAAAAAAAAAAAACTCCTCACAGGAGGACATCCTCTGCCTCGGCAAAAGAACTGAGTCACGCTCTTTTTTTCCTGACTTGTTATCAAGCAAGGTCCTCTGTGCCCCCGCCAGTCGGTGTGATAGTGTCTGTACACCCTGAGTGTGTGTGTGTGTGTGTGTGTGTGTGTGTGTGTGTGTCCTCTCTCTCACCATCGGCTCCTATTGACCTTCCTCACTTTGGTGACGTGTCGTCCCCAGAAAGAGCAAGAGCAAGCACCCCCCAGCTGGAGAGAAGGGGACATCTGTAAACATGGTGAGACACCCTCTCGTTTTGTTTTTTTTGGGTTGCTCTCCCTCCCTCTAATGCCCCTCTGTCCTTCCCTTCATCCTCTCTTCATTCAGTTATGCGTGTGAGTGCGTGTGCATGTGTGTTTTTCTGTCTGTGCATGTAAGTGTGTGTGTGTGTGTGTGTGTTTCTCTCTGTCTGCACATTTAAGTGTGTGTGTGCATGCGTGCATGTGTGGTTTTGTCTGTGCATTTCAGTGTGTGTGTGTTTTTCAGTCTGTCTGTGCATGTAAGTGTGCGTGTGTGTGCTGTCTGTGTATGTCAGTGTGTGTGTGTCTTTCTCTGTGCGTATGTGTGCGTGTATGTGGTTCTGTCTGTGCATTTCAGTGTGTGTGTGTGTGTGTGTGTGTGTATACATGTGTGTGGTTCTGTCTGTGCATGTAAGTGTGCATGTGTGTGTGCGTGCACGTGTGTGCTTCTGTCTGTCTGTGTATGTCAGTGTGTGTGTGGGTCTGTGTGTTTCTCTCTGTCTGTGCATGTACAAGTGTGCGTGCATGTGTGTGTGTTTTGTGTGCGTGCATGTGTGTGTGTGCCCCCACATTCTTAGCCACACTTCAGTGACGTGTACCTATGTGTCCAACAGCAGGGAACGCTCCGGCATCCTAAAATGAACTCCATGAGCAAATCTGATACGAGGTTACATGAGATCAACCGCCTGCCCTGCAACGGAAACAGTAAGATCCTGTCTGTCACCCCAACTACCGGGCTCCCTTATCACACATCCACCCACCACCAACACCACCACCCCTGACAACCACCTGCCCAAGAACAAGCATGGCTGCAGCACAATAAGACCACAGACCAGCCCGTCTGAAATGAATACTGCACACAAACATCATCAGTAGGATAAAACCAACCTTACTCTGCCCCCCTGCCCCTCCCCTCCCCTCTCTGTCTCTTTCCCTCCCTCCCTCCCTTCTCCTCTCTCTCGCTGGCTCCAGCTGTTCCTAAGAACCGTCCGGCCAGCATGGACCTCCTGCTCCTCCACAACCGGCACTCCCAGACAGACCTGAGGCCTTTGAATGGCCGCCAGCTGCCCCAGATCCCCACCAGCCCCCATGAGGGGGGAGGGGAGGGGGGAGGCGGCGGAGGGGAGACCAGGGACCACACATACACCGAGGTGGGCCTGCGGAACAACCCCACCCCCAACCCCCACCACTGCCTGGACGACGGCTTGTACGAGAGTGTGGGTGTGCGTGAGGGCGACGCGGACCCCAAGATGCCTCCCGCCCCGCCGCCCACATCGGTCAACACACCAGCCACCACCAGGGCCGCCCAGAGCCCCTCCTCTGCACAGGCCAACGGGGCCCGCAATGGCAACGGGCAAGGCAATGTATGCACCCCCAGACTGAAAACAGTTAACTTAAGTGTCGTGTTTTAACATGTTTTTTTTTAATTGAAACAAACTTCTGTTTCTATAATTCTGCACAAAACAGTACAATACAATACGATACAATACAATACGATAAGATACAATACGATAAGATACAATGTAATACAATACAATGCAATACAATATAAAAACAAAACAACAACAAAAAAGAACCAATGCACAACACTTTAGTATGCAATACATACATAAAAAAAAGAAAAAAGTTGTGTTGACTTTTCTAAATATTGTTATAACATAAAGGAAAAGTGGTTTTATTGCAGCATGATACATATCCTGCTGTGTTTGTGGCTTTGGGCATTTTAGTGATACAAAACCTCAAAGAAGTATGTGAGCATATGCTTGTGTGTGTGTGTGTGTGTGTGTGTGTCTCTGGTGGGTCTTTGCTCACAGGGAGGCAGAGGGAATGGCAGGGGCAATGGGACTCTTAATGCTGTTAGAGGAAGAGGTAATGGGGTTAATGGGGCCAACAGGTCCCCTCTGTCCTCCCTTCACTCCCTGGCCAACCAAGACCCAGCAGCAGCGGAGTATGCCTCCATACGGAAGTTTCGAAAGGTAAAAAAAAATTTTTTTCCATTTTTTTTATATCACACTCATGCTGGAAGAGATATAAAGTAATCAATACTTATATTCTTGATGCACTTCCGGGCACCCCCCCTTGCTAAACTACACATTTTAGTGACAACATTTTAAAATTACAGCTGGCCATTTGAGATAGAACTTCTTCCCCGCTGAAGGTCCGCAAAATGATTCAGTTCCCTCCGAACCCTTGCCGATATTTTAGGTGACATTTTATTTCATGGGTTGATTTCAATTTACCATGAATTTTTATAGCGTTCGCCGTATTTTCAGTCGTTGGACCCTTTTGTGATGACTGGCGTTACATCATCTGAATTAATCCCTCAAGGTTGACAAGGCCTCCAGGAAGGAGAATAATGGGGCTGACAGTCAGTCAGACAGCCAATCGAGTGTGAGCGATTCACCCTCCGCTCAGCCCCCTCCGCTGCACCGCAGTCAGGAGTTTCCACGGAAACCTCTGGAGCCTTTTCATCTGCACTCCTTCCCTAAGGTAGAGGACGTCTCGAATGATGTATATACACAATAGACACGATTTCACTGCGGGAGACCTACCCGTCAACAAATCAATCTGCATTTCTTCACTTCTACCACTAGAGGTCACTGCCTCCAAAATATTATGCAGAATACGCCGGCTCGCCTGGATTCGAGTACATGTTTTGTTGTTGTTATCGTCGTGGCCTGGTCATTTACGGGTGAGCGCTTGGTCGGACAGATTGTCCCTCGTCAAGATGAGAAATAAACAAGGTTGAAAATATTCAAGACTGCCGCTGTGGTTCAGTGCGTAGGCTACAATATGCTGCCAGTGTTAAGAAAAATGACTTCTCCATTACAAGCGCACAGCAAAGCAATAAGGTTCTTCTTCTGCGGACACCTGAGCCAGGCGGCTGGTGTGGATACCCGGTCAGTGTTCAGGGCCGTTCTCCAGGGGAAGCTGAGGGACAATGATCGGATGATGATCAGCCTTTCCTGCGGGTCTAGTGGCACTCCTGCCTGTTCTGTGTGTGTGTGTGTGTGTGTGTGTGCTGGGATGGGTGCATGCGCTTTTTCTGTCCAGGCCTGTTGTGTGTTTGCCAGTGTGCAGTGCGCAGGCCAGGTGGTTTTGTGTTTTTCCATCACAGGTTTAGGGAGATTGATAAGGTTGTTTAAACAATGTTGTCTTAGCTCTGGGTGTGTGCAAAGTTACTGACCTGTGCAACTAATCTGTGTATGCTATAAATCCTTAATGTGTGCGTGCGTGCATGTGTGTGTGTGTGTGTGTGTGTGTTTGCGTGCACGGGTGTGTGTGTGTGTGTTCTGCTCCTCTGTGCTGTGCAGCACATGTTATTAGTGTCGCCAGCATAGAGTAGAGGGACGCATTATGTAAGAGCTTGGCAGGCTGCCATTAAACTAGGGCGCGCGCCCGTGTGTGTGTGTGTGTGTGTGTGTGTGTGTGTGTGTGTGTGTGTGTGTGTTCTGTCGAACCTCTCAGTGGAAGGAACAGTTTACAGGTAGCCAGCAGTCAGTATGGGGGATAAATTGTGCTCACATACTGAAGTCATTTATCTGCCGTAGCCTCTATTACTCACTCTCGCTGCACAGGAGGATCACATAAAAGTTTCATAGTTCACAACAGAGCACAGCTGCGTGTGCACGGATCAGCCATGCTTTCGGAAGGGGAGCGTTATCATCATGAGCATGAGAAAAGCTCAACTTTGGCAACTTAATTTTTTTTTTTTTTTTTTTTTTTTGCTGTCAATTGTAAGGTTGGGTTTTTCTGAAGGGTTGCATAAGTGTGTGAACAGTTACACTCGCAGACCTTTTTAGGTAGGGTGATAAAAGAATATGAACAGTTCACCCCCCCCCCCAAAAGAAGAATATATCAATTGTAAAAGAATGTCCTTGAGTTTACTGCTCAATAGTTTAATATCGCATCCCTAAAACGTTGTTAACTCAGACTGATTATTTTATTTATTTTTTCACATCTGACAAGCAAAGCATTTAAGTGGTTAGCAGTCGTGCTTAGTCATTTTGCAAGAGTAGGCTCAGCTTTCCTTTTTAAGAGGTGAACATCTGAGTTTGGAACTAGATGCGTGCACTCAGATCCCCATCGGACTGAGGTGCAAAAAACCAGCCGAGGAGTTCGCGCTCAACTGTGGTGTAAAACGGGTTTCTAGAAGCTTCTGAATCACAGCAACCATGAGAGGGTCTTGATCATACACTCATAACTGTGCACAGAAAATATTGGGCTGACAGGCCTAATAGTAGTAGTATGAAAGATTGGCAGCAGACACACACACACACACACACACACACACACACACACACACACACACACACACATATATAAGACCAAATGCAATGAAACTCCACTGATGTTTAAAAAAAAGCATAAAACTTAGACAATATTAAGACAATGTGTTACTATATCACCAGATAGAGCTGCCTTATTATGGCAAAAATTATCATCCTGGTGTTATTTTTTTTCTACATATCATGATCAGGATCATTAATCACAATTAACTGTCTAGTTTTTGAGGGAGCAAAAATTATTTTATATGCACATTTGCAACTTCTCCATTTTCCCTTTTGCATTGCAGCAATAACCTCAACAATAGAAAGTTTAGTTTTCACTCTTACTGTCCTACTCCTGCATCCTGCAGTTGGCCTTGTTCACAAAGTTGAGCTGATGGATGAAGCTGGACGACACAGGCATGGGCGGGTGGGAAGATGCCGTTAGTGCCATGTGCCGCAGGGGGAGGACAGGCACAAGTTTGTGCTGCAGCCTTTGCCTCCGTGCATTCATCATGTTGGAGTTTGTGTGGAATCTCGGCGCGATTTAATAAATCGGCGGCATTGCTTTTGCGTTTTGATTCCAGTATATATGGAAAAATTTGCGGAGTATTGAAAAGCAAATCGTCTCCAAATGAAAGACGGTAACTCACATTTGCGAACTGACACGTTTTCATTTTTAGACTCGGCAGGAGGATTTCGTTCCCTGACGTTGAACCCATCTGGGTTTTTATTTCTGGCTTTTTCCTAAAAAAAAGAAAAAGCCTTATATTGGGCTTCCTTGCTTTCTTTCCCACCTCTTACTGTCAACATTTCCTTTTTGGACCATACTGGTTACCTTTGCACGCTTGGCCAGGCATAACGGAATTGCTTGATTTAACATACGTGGACTTTCAGGTGCATTCAAAGAAAATAGCCGAAACATGCCAATATCATTGAATTGCACGATTTTTGATAGTTAAAATGTGAAATCCCAGTATGCAATTATTTATGATTAATTGTGCAGCCCAGTCACCTGCAGTATCTGACTCTGGTCTGGACCCGATCCGATCGAAACCATCATGAGCAAAAGGAAAAGTTAATGGCATATATATATATATATATATATATATATATATATATATATATATATATATATATATATATATAAATACACACACACACACACAGCTTTTTTTTCAGAAACCATCAATGGTGTTGATAAAAGTGCTCAACAAATGAGGAGCAGAATATCAAGATAGATGTATCTGTGAATGTTCTCATTCATCCAGGTCATGGTTATCCAAAGGAGTTGAATCAAGTGCAACTGGACTTGGTATATATCCGTGAAGACGTTTCGCCTCTCATCCAAGAGGCTTCCTCAGTTCGTGCCTTTCTGACTAGACCAAGCTAGTGTGACTGGCTGGTGATGAGACTCAGAATTTATCCTCTAGGAACGACTCCAAAGAGGATAAATATCTGAGTCTCATCACCAGCCAGTCAGACTAGCTTGTTCTAGTCAGAAAGGCACGAATTGAGGAAGCCTCTTGGATGAGAGGCGAAACGTCTTCACGGATATATACCAAGTCCAGTTGCACTTGATTCAACTCCTTTGGACAAGATAGATGTAGGGGGAAAAAAACTTTTAATACACAGCAGTACAAGCTTGTTTCGTGTGTTGTGCGCTCATCAGCTGCCAATGTGATTCAATAAAGTCAACAAATATTATGCTGCCCCGCCTCACGCCCCTAATTTCGGTGGACAGCAACCAATGAGAGCAGAAAACATTTGAACTATAGACCCTTTTATGACCTACGTCACGCACAGTATGCACGCGCATCCTGGCAGCAAAAGACACAACTTCTCCGTCTCCAATCAATGCTGAGTGCAAGTTGATTTTTTGATCGACTGATATTTATTCTAGTCAACACCACTCCCCAACTAGGTAGGGAAAACTAGCTAATGAAATCAGCTGGTTTAGTAACATGGTTGGAGCAAATACACGGTTTGGACATTTACTGTCTGGGCCTGGTTTTTACACCTCTGGTTGTGGGTTGCCAGAACAGGTCTAGCAAAACTAAAGGTATTCATTCCTACCGCACTCCATCGGGGGAAAAGACTGTTCAATGCAAACAGGCGAAGATTATGGCTACAAGCAATCAAACGAGTCTAGATAAACACATAAGTGGCTATCATAACAAACAGACGTTATACTGTAGCATGAATAAGAGGTTATAGCATACAACTGTACGGCGGCAAATAACAAAATCCTTTTTTTTTTTTTGCTGCCAAAATGCGCTCGCATACTAAATCACGTGCTCACTGTTTACCAACTGCAAAAGGGTCTATTACAAGCATTTAAAGGGGGCACTGGCCCTTTAAATGCTTTTTCAAAACAAGCCCCAAGCCCCTTACCCCATTGGTTGTATGGTTTTCTCCTCTCATTGGTTGCTGTTCCCCCGAAATTAGGGGTGTGACGCGGGGCAACATAATATTTATTGACCGTGTGTTCCTCTATGATGACTCACACTGGCAGCTGATGAGTGCGTGACACACAAAACAAGCTTGTACTGCTATTTATTAAAAAAAATTCCTACATCTATATATATATATAACACACACACACACACACACACACACACACACACACACACATCTGGTATTCAGTTTTGCAATGCAAGTGTGCCCTCTATACAAACCCTCCATGTAATCATGACCTCTGACTTAGAAAATAAATGAGTAACACACGTATGGCCACACACACACGTGCGCACACACACATACACCCACACACACCCACCAACACAAAATCCAGCGACACTGGGCAACGTGGACGATTCGGCACTGTTTATCTACTGAGCAAACACACCAAATGAAAACTTCCGCAAACCTGCAGCTTTCAAGACAAACATGACCATTAGAATACATACACACACAAGGACCCGACACACCCATCCCCATATGTTAAAGCATGGCGGCTTCACTGTCTGGCACCACCCTTGCCGACGCTTGAATTCAAGCACCTTGTCTGCCTGCTGATGTGTTAAATAGTTTCTGCAAAAAAAAAAAAAAGGTTTGAGCACCATAACTTCACTAGCTGCAAAC
>NC_079212.1:13662426-13754926 GCF_029633865.1 Lampris incognitus | reverse complement strand
GCCAGATTGGACATGTAGTCCCTCCAGCGAGTTCTGGGTCTACCCTGGGGTCTCCCCCCAGTTGGCTGTGCCCGGTAAACCTCCAAAGGAAGGCACCCAGGAGGCATCCTAATCAGATGCCCAAACCACCTCAACTGGCTCCTTTCGACGTGAAGGAGCAGCGGCTCTACTTCAAGCTCCCTCCAGATGTCTGAGCTCCTCACCCTATCTCTAAGGGAGACACCTTACGGAGGAAACTAATTTCAGCCGCTTGTATCCACGATCTCCCCCTTTCAGTCACTACCCAAAGCTTATGACCATAGGTGAGGGTTGGAACGAAGATTGACTGGTAAATTGAGAGCTTTGCCTTCTGGCTCAGCTCCCTCTTCACCACAATGGTCCGGTACAACATCCGCATTAGTGCTGATGCTGCACCAATCCGCTTGTCAATCTCCCACTCCATCCTTGCCCTCACGCGTGAACAAGACCCCGACATAGTTGAACTCCTTCACTTGAGGCAACAACTCATCCCCAATCCGGAGGGAGCGATCCACCATTTTCCGTTAGAGAACCATGGCCTCAGACTTCGAGGTGCTGACTCTCATCCCAGCCATTTCACACTCAGCTGCAAACCACCCCAGTGCACGCTGGAGGTCGCATTCTGATGAAGCCAACAAAACCACTTCATCTGCGAAGAGCAGAGATGCAATTCTGAGGTTCCCAAAATGGACACACTCCTCACCTTGGCTGTGCCTTGAGATTCTGTCCATGAATATCACAAACAGAATCGGAGACAAGGGACAAACTTGGCGGAGTCCGACACCAACTGAAAATATGTTTGACTTTGTGCCGAGAATGCGGACACAGCTCTCACTTTGGTTATATATAGAAAAGCAAAGTAGTGTGGATGTAAATTTACTCTGGTGAATTTTTCTGCAGGCAGAGACTCCCAAGAACAAGCCGCACGTACCATCGGAGAACTAGGAGATGGAATGGGGCCAGAGTCTCTAGCTTATGTTAGCACAACCAGGGAGTGGCTCCCCCTTCAAATGTCCAACATCCATGTACAAGCCAGAAAGTGGCCAAATAGCCATGATACAGCTGTGAAGGGGGTCAGTGTCTCTCAAAGTTTGTGAGAAGCTGAGACCTGCTAGCCTGTCCCATTCAGTTGCCTCACCAGTAACACCAAGCAGGACATTGATAACTGTCCATGGAGGCAAAGATGTCAGACAATGGCTGTCCAATGTGATGCCACAGTTAACTGTCCGAATACAGACGGAGTTGTCACTTGCTCTGGTAGCCCCTGACCATCAGACCCATTGAGACATTGTCCTGCACCACTGTACTGTATACCTGTCCTGTAGGTGCTGGGTGAAGTGAATCTGCACATTTCGGCATGCATTCTATTTACCCATGTTAACTGATAAATCGGTCACCAGAAGATAAAGAAATATATCTTTTAAATACAGTAGCAATATAGTATTTGTCCTCACTTTGTTATGTCAACTCTGTCTGTCATGCCACAGTGCTGTCTCCATGCATTTATACAATGTTAGCAGGGACAATAAATAGTTGGAGGGCAACTGAAGCGAAAGTATTTTCTGTAAGGATAAGGAAAAGAATACGACAGAAACATCCTCATACTTTTCAAATTCTGTTGCAGAGAATGACCCCCCCCCCAAAAAAGGCTCCAAATCAAAACCTTAACAGTGGACATTTTAAAGTCTCGTATTTGTGTTACTCAAAAAAGTTCCACAGACCAAATATATATTTTCCTGCTGATGGCCAAACAGGTTTTGTTCCAAATATCTCATAAGCAAGTCCCCATGAGCACAAAATAAGAACGTTGTCAAAAGATGGAGAAAAGCCAAGTGTGGGCAGCAAATGTTTGCTTTGGGTTGTATTATCATGATCAGTATGATTTGATTGTCACTGTACAAGTGGGTGCATCATTCATATCTCAAAATCCATGAACTTAAGTTGTGCAAGTGCAGAAGGACAATATCATATTGAACTATGAAAAAAAAATAGATGTAGTCTCACTCTTCACACTGCAGATATCGGATAAACCAGCTCCTCTATGAAGGTCTTGTGCATTTATACCAATGTTTATCAATCTGCACGATTCCTGCACTCAACACTCACCACTGATTTCTGTCAATCCCCCAAAGTTATTCAAACATTTTGAATAACTTTTAAACATTACAGCCTTAACTCATGCTATTTTGAATCGAAATAAGCTTTTGTGCTGCAAAGTTATAATAATAAGCACAAAGTCTATGAAAGCATTCATGTTCCAAAAGCGAGGATGCTCAAAATACATTTTGAATACTGTTCAAATTGTTCAATTCCCCCTGGTCAGCTTGTTCTTCTCCAGCAGCAGAAAGGTCAAAGGTTCTCGACTTTGCTTGACCCAGCACCCCCACATGACTACTGTAACCAATCAGGGAAAAAAAACAACTTCTGAGCCAGCCTGAGCTGACCAATCAGAAAAAAACATCACACAAGTTGTATGGAGGGCCCCATACAGCAAAATGTGTGCATGTAGGAGTGATACACTCACCTGACAGATGGTGTGTGTGAACACATTTAACCACTTTTCTGAGGACCTCTCTGAAAATTCGAGATAAGACTATAAACAGTCTGTTGAGGCCATCCATCCATCCATTATCCAAACCACGTATCCTGCTCTCAGGGCCACGGGGATGCTGGAGCCTATCCCAGCAGTCACTGGGAGGCAGGCGGGAAGACATCCTGGACAGGGTCCCCGCCCCCCACACACCCACAGGGACAATTTAGTATGGCCAGTTCACCTGACCTACATGTCTTTGGACTGTGGGAGGAAACCGGAGCAAACCCACACACACACACACGGGGAGAACATGCAAACTCCACACAGAGGATGACCCGGGACGACCCCCAAGGTTGGACTACCCCGGGACTCGAACCCAGGACCTTCTTGCTGCGAGGCGACCGCGCTAACCACTGCGCCACCGTGTCACCCTGTCTAGAACAGCGTTTCCCAACCCAGTCCTCAAGGAACCCCTATCCTGCAGATTTTTATTGTAACCCTGCATAGGTAGCCCTGCTTGTACTTACTCAACCAATCATCTCACAGCACTTAATTACGCAAGGTGTGCAACATCTGACATAATTGATTGCTGATTGGCTGAATAACTACAAACATGTACCTATTCAGGGTTGCAAAGAAAATCTGCAGGATAGGGGTTCCTAGAGGACTGGTTTGGGAAACACTGGTCTAGGAGACATTCTAATGCTAATCTATTTGCATGAGTCAATATCATTCTTGGGCATTTGTCCTCAGTTCCAGCTGTCAGGCTAAATCAAATCACAAAGTATGATCTAATGCATTCTGCACCACCAGATCTTTTTTTGAAGACCTCATAGACCTGACCATGATCAAATTTTCCATCAAAAATTAACAAATTTTACACACAGTTCAAGAATCCTCTTGCTCATTATTCAGTGAAACTGAAAATAATGAAATCTGGTGGATTATTAAATAAATAGACTTTGTGGATTATCATGGGCATTCCTCCCAGTCAAAAAGCCTTTGTATGTGGAGCCTGTGGAGGCCATCACAGCGAACATAAGGCCAGGAGTCTAGGGCTGCACGATATATCGTTTCAGCACCGTCATCGCGGTGTGTGCACGAGCAATAGTCACGTGAAGGCAATTTAACTCACTTCATGATACAACTTTTTGCTGCTTGATGCGAAAAGGAAAACTCGCACAGTTCTCCTTTTCCATGACTAATCTACAAGAGAAGTCTGTCTGGTCTAATATAGTTTACTCCGATCTAACGCCTGGAACTGTGTCATTTCTTGCGCCGTTTGGACAAGTGACGCGTCGGCGTGTTGGTCTGCTAGGCTAGGCTAGGCTAGGCTAGTGACGCCTGGATCGCAGTTATATCCGCGGACCGGGCGGGCCGAGCCATAAAAATCAACATTCTGGTTAACAGGAGATGGGTTGTGGGAGGATGCACCGTTAATGAGGAAAATATTAATTACACATATTTTAAGCTTCGTTTTTCATCCAGCACGAATTAGCAGACTCGACCCTCATTGCGCCATTGCAGCGTCCGTTTGTCTTAAGCAGCAACAGAGGCACAAAAAGATCCGGGAGAAAACTGAAAAAGCAGCATTACGAACAGAGAAGGAAGGGCGGTCTATTCCGTTGCCTACCGACACGGGGATCGCCGGTTCGAATCCTCATGTTACCTCCGGCCTGGTCGGGCGTCCTACAGGCCGCGTCTGCGAGTGGGAAGCCGGATGTGGGTATGTGTGCTGCACTAGCGCCTCCTCTGGTCGGTCGGGGCGCCTGTTTTTTTGGGGGGGGCTGGGGGGAATAGCGTGATCCTCCCACGCGCTACGTCCGCCTGGCGAAACTCCTCACTGTCAGGTGAAAAGAAGCGGCTGGCAACTCCACATGTATCGGAGGAGGCGTGTTGTAGTCTGCAGCCCTCCCGGGATCAGCAGAGGGGGGTGGAGCGGAGCAGCGACCGGGACGGCTCGGAAGAGTGGGGTAATTGGCCGGATACAGTTGGGGAGAAAGTGGGGGGGGGGGGTCAAAAAGAAAGGGCAGAAAAGTTTGGTATGGGAGCGATTTAGTGAAATACTTAACATGACGTGTCAAGTGCTGGGTATGTCGTATGCAACAGCTGTATGTGTATGACAGCCACAAAAATACCTCAAACGTGGCGTAACATGTTACCATACCATCACGCCAAAGAGAGCTATTCAAGTCCATCCATCCATCCAGCCATTATCCAAACCGCTTGTCCTGCTCTGCTGGAGCCTATCCCAGCAGTCATTGGGCGGCAGGCGGGGAGACACCCTGGACAGGGCGGCAGGCGGGGAGACACCCTGGACAGGCCGCCGGGCCATCTGGTGAAAATTCCTGTATTTTGTTCATATCGCAATATATATCGCAGGGAAAACAAACTATCGCAATGTGAGTTTTTTCCGATAACGTGCAGCTCTTGTGAGGACCGGCCTAAATGTCCTCACTTTGTGAAAAGGTCCTCGTATGGGTAAAAAAAAAACTCACGCTGGTCCCCACAAAGATAGCCACACACACACACAATTTAAAGCAACACGTTTTTTTTTCATTCACATATTATTGTCTTGCCAAAGTGCAGGCGGGTCATTCGAGGTAGATTTACCTCAACATACACATCACAAGCACAGAAATACAAGTGTATCTGAGTTGATTATTATTTCACACCCAAGATTATTAGCTGTGCTGAGTGACAATCACCTTTCACCTTATTTCAATAAGTGCCACTCATGAAGCATGGAGTGAAGGTGTACTGTATTTCACTGCCATCAACTGACACCATTCCCAGTAAGCTCTCTTTCTCTCTGTGTTCTCAGATTGCAGACACCTACTCTACTGTGTGTAAACCCCATAAGAAGAAACCCACCATAGAGAACAATGGAGCCAAGACCCTTCCTCGCTCTTTCGGGGGGGAGAACAGCAGTGGGAGAGGGAACGGAGCTTCCCGGGGCCGGGGCCGAGGCCGAGGGGTCCAGGGCCAGGCGCGCTCCCAGGAGGAGCCCTGTTACGAGCCTGTGGGGGACAAGTCCTGGCCGACTTGTGTGGTAGCTGAGTCCGACCCTGCGTATGCCACAATCGACTCCCACCAGAAACGTGAGCAGCCGGGAACCAATAACAGCACGGCTGGGGCGAATGCAACCCTGAAGAGGAAGAAGCAGCCCCAGCCTCAGCAGCCCCAGCCTCAGCAGCCTCAGCAGCAGCAGCCCCAGCCTCAGCAGCCCCAGCCTCAGCCTCAGCAGCCTCAGCAGCAGCAGCAGCAGCCTACACCCGGAGCACTTCAGGGGTCAGGACCCCCTGCCCTGCCAGCGAGGGCTCCGCCTAGCAGGGACAACTTCTATGAGACCATCAGTGATGTGAAACAGGGGGGAAACAGCTCTAGCACAACCACCATCTTTACCTTCAACGATGGGATGGAGATGTATGTCACTGGCCTGTAGTTAGCTGACAGGCAGAATGGACATTCAATCCACAACGCCCCCTTGTACAGAATCATGACAGGGACCTTTGTAGAGGCCACTGGCCAACAATCTAATATCATATATATATATATATATATATATATATATATATATATATATATATATATATAGTATATATAACTTCATAAAATGAAACCCTCAATGGTAGGGAAAGTGCTCAACAAACAAGGTGCAAAATACACAACTTCTGAGGTCTGTCCAAAAAGAGTGGGGTCCTAGGAACAGCTAAGATGCTGTGCAGAACCCTCAAACTCCCAGGCCTCTGACAGAGGACCCAAGCTTGAGGAAGACACACACCACCCGAAAAGAATAAAATACAAAAATTAAAAAATAAAATAAAAAAATAAGGGTGAGAGGGAGATTATATATATATATATATATATATATATATATATATGTGTGTGTGTGTGTGTGTGTGTGTGTGTGTGGATTGTTGGCCAGTTTTTATCAGTAGAAACATACAAAAAGAGGACCCATTTTTGTGTTTATATCAGGTTCAAACAGGGTTTTAGTCCAGGTCCAGAATATCCTCGAGTGGGTCTGCGCCTCAGAACCAGCCTAAGCCCAATCAAACCAAAATGGACCAAACAAGTTCTGACAAAAAAGAGAAAACACGTCTTCAAAGTTCAAATGTCACGGGTACTTGCTCACGGGTTCGTGTGTCGTTTGACGTTTGACGGTATCGTTTATTTTTATATGACTATGGGGTCCTTGAAATGGCATGTGTTGTACAGAATACAAATCGAGAAAACAAAAAAAAAAACAAAAAAACGGCACACTTCAACATGTGAAAAAGACAAACAATGTTGTAGTGCATGAAACCACAAACACTGACGTGGCAGTAGTTCCCCTTAGGAAACTCACTGTGTTAGGGATACGAGGCAAACTATTACCAATTGTTACCCGCATAGGGGCCCCGCGTGCACACACACACACACACACACACACACACACACACACACACACACACACACACACACACACACACACACACACAGCTCATTATGGGAGAGCTTATGTAATATCAGCAGATGGATGTCACAGAGATTTGCTGTGCCTCGCTCTCCCTAAGCAAATATCTGAAACAGGTTCTCTGTTCTTAGTGCTCTATCACTGCCTTGTTGCCGGGCAGACAGTATTTTTGCAGCTTCACTCCAACTTTGTCCTGCAGGTCATAGTTTTGTTTCAACACAGTATGACCTCTACGAAAAGCTACTGTCCCTTTGCACACTTCTGCTAGGCTGTCAACACCGCGTCCCGGTGTCCTGCAGTTTACCAGTCCCATATGCCATCGAATATGGTGCGTCTGCAGAGGCACCGGTTTGCTCGTCAGTGGGACCAGAAAACGGGATATACGTTCGACTAACTAACCAGTCTCAAACTTCGGTAGTTGTCTCGAGATCATAGCATGACGACGCACGCACCTATGCACCCCCCACACGTTGATACGCACACACTTGGCATGTTGTGCAAGAGCGAAGTGATCAGGTCAGGGGTTGAGGGGGTGGATAGGCCGTCTTCTCGAGAGGTAAGAGAGGAGAACCGAGGCTCTACAACACAAAATGAGAAAGGGGAAAAAGAGTCCGAATCAACAGAGGATGCTTCGTCCTGTGTCGTTAATGTGTCATGTCATAAACATTTGATTTTATGAGCGCTGTAATGCTGCGCTGCACAGCTGCAGGACTGGCCTGCTCTGCTACGCAGCGCTGCTCAGCGAAGGGCGTTCGCCGACCGGGGTCCTGATTCGCTCCCTGATTTGACATCTTAAGCCTGAGCTCCGCCGTTGTACTCTGGGCTCGAGTCTGGTGGTTGAAATAGCAATAGAAGGCCGGGAATCCAAGGAAAATAAAAAAGCTGGGCACGAAAATCACCAGCGAGCGTCCCTTGGAAAGTTGCCCCCTCGCCCTCTCCCCTCCCTCCTCTGCAGCCTCTGCTCTGAATTCTGTTCCACTGTAAACAGTTTCTTTCCCATGTAGCTTTGGGGGAACATTAAAAAAAGAGAGAGAGAGAGAGAGAAGAGGGGAAGAAAACACAACATTAGAGGGTTTAATAAAGGGGCTCAACAGTGAGAAGTGAGGAGAGACATAAAATGCTCACGGGGTAAGATGGAGATTTGCATTAGAGCGAGCTCGACGGTGGAAAAGAGAAGCGAGCACTCGCGCAGAAGAAAGAAAGAGTCCAGAAAGAGCAATTCTACAAAGTTTGAAGCGGGACGGTGTAAAGTAAAAAAAAAAAAAACAAACATGTAAAAACATATCTAAATGCACTCTGTATTTTCTTAATGCACTATTTATTTTTTCCTACCTACTAATAACGCCATTGTTGGGATAGCTCACGCCACTGCCACTGTACTTTTATCTCGTCCGTGCTTCTTTATTTTTCTGCTTGGAAAAAAAAAACCCCTGCATGCTTTGACTTATGGAAATGAAAACCGATATTATGAAACCTAATCAATCTGTTGGTGTTGATTCTTTCTGTTGTATTGTTTCTCACGGGATGCAAAGCTTCTTTCAGTTTTTGTTTCTTTAAATCAGCAACTTTGAAAGAAAGAGAGAGGGGGAAAGCGAGTAAGGAGCCACTGGGGGGCCGAGGGCATCGTGTTGTTTATTCTCAGCCCTGGGGGAGCAAGAGAGAGAGAGAGAGAGAGAGAGAAGCGGGGTGATGGGGAAGAAGAGCAACCAGTATAAAGATGGATGAGGATCACTGCAAACGGCCAGCAGACCCTCCTCCTCCTCCTCCTCCTCCTCCCTTGTGTGGGTTGGTGTGCATGCTCGCTAGCACGCGCATGTGTACACGCGCGCGCACGCACAAACACAACCATACGAACTCACTCACTCACATAGCAACCTTGAGCCATGCCAGTTTTGGGGGGAGGAAGCACATGCTGCCTCCACTTGGTCAGCCCTTCCATATCCTCCCTCCCCCCCAAGTCCTGTTTTCCTCTACTAACCAGCACAGACCTCTCTTTTCTCTTCTACCCCTCTCTGCCTCACTATGGTGGGGAGGGGCCTTTGATGTCCAGTATAGAGGGATTCGGGGATTGATATGGGGGGTGGAGCGGGACAGAGGCTGTGGGTCAAACCAATCCCAGACTGATCAACGATGCGCCAATGGCTCAACTGCTGTCTTGACATGAGGAACGGCTAACAGCTGAGACGCTTAACAAGCTATGGGTGTAAGCTCCCTTTAGACAGTGTTGGCGAGACACTGGGCTGGAAATCGCTCATCACACTTGCACCATTTTTTTTCCTTTGCTGTCATTTTGTGTCACATTTTCTTCTTTTTTTTTCCTGCGAAAAAAAGCAATGATCTATCATGTTTCGTCGGACACTGTAATACTTTGATCAAGGCAGATGTTAATTGCACACATAAAAAAAGGTATGATGATATAAATGTGTAAAATAGTCTATTTCTGTTCTGATGTTGTTCCAATGTAACATACAGTATACAGCATATTTGGTGGGGGTGGGGGTGGGGAGATGGTTATTATGGACACATTGTAATTTGTGGATACTGAACATGTGCAGGCATACCATGCAGATGCAGGTAAGATTGTTAATTGTCTTCAAATATAATTACGGGCCAATACTGCTGTGTCAGCTGTAGCCGATGTTATATGTTCTTCAAGCACAGGGTTTAATTTAAAAATGATATAAGTTAAAAAATAAATAAAAATAATATAGTGTGACTGTGGAGATATGCAAAAGATTGTAATGTTTTATATTAATCTTCATAAAATATCAAAGTGAGTTTTTACTTTTCTAATAAAGTGTCACATTAAAAAGTAAATATGTGTATCAGTGTGTTTGTGTGTGTCAATGTTGGCCATGCCGAGCCATATTCCTGTATTTTGAAATGCCAGAGGCCTTCTCTATTGTGAGTGGCAGTAACCTAGTTAAGATGAGCAGGTTTACGGTTCACAGTAATTGAATTTGCACCAAAATACACCAAATCCTGAATGCACACAATGGGATGGGGAACTAACCGTCACAATTTTGTCATGACTGCTTGGACGAGTAATAAAGCATGTTGGTGGCAAAGGGAAAAAGAGACATCTGAAATGGTGCGGCGGTATACCGTGGAAAAGAACAGCTTGCCAGGAGTCCAGCAATACTCAGCAAAATGCTGACTGATCTTCCCTTTAAGTCATATTTCTCTGATAAGAAATCTACATACTATGCTGAGAAGAATGAGAGCTAATATGACACTGTAGTCTTACTGTTAGGTCTAAATGGTTGAGGGGGATGGTTGGATTTGGTGTCACTTCGTTGCTGGGAAAACGCTGCAAACGCAAAACAAACAAACAAAATCAGACATTTCCACATGAGACCATTTCCCATTTCCCGAGGTCATTCAGGAGCCTCTCGCTGCAGTAACGAAGTGTTGAATAAGGTGATAATCTGAGGATTAATACTTGTTTTCTTGGGAAGAATCCCCCCACCCACACACACACACACACACACACACAACCTAGTGTCTCCGTTTCAATCCCAGGAGAGCATCATCGCTGGGATTTGAATTCACGGGCTAAAAAAAGGGGCGCAGTCTGCGTGCTAAACAAACCCAGCGGGCTTCTCGCGTCTCCTCTCCTTCCTCGCCGGCTCTCAGTTGACGACAGACGCCGGCCGGTGAAACGGAAGGACACACCCCCCCCAGCGTTACTTGAGGTTGGAAGAAGAAAAAACGTGATTGACACCGTCAAACTACCCAATCCCCGTCCACCTTGTGATGGACGCGTGCCAAAGTCGAATGTTTATGTACGCCGAGGACCAATCGGAGTGAATCGGAGGGGGCGTGGCATCCTTTAGGAGGAAAGAGGCAAAACAATCCTTTATCCTCCTGACCGGGCGGCTTTTTGGATACCCCGGGTGGCGGTGGAAAACTTTATGTAGTGTAGAATAGAGGTAATATACGGATTATACCTATTAACAAAAAAAAAAAAAAAAAAAGACAATCCAGATAAATGTATCTAATCCCAGCAATTTGCACTATAACCTATAGAAAGCTGGTTTTCTTTCTTTAGTTCTGACCCGGCCGCGTCTGAATATGAATTCCAAGCGTACGTTGGACAAGCCGTGCGTCGGGATAAGGGTCGGCGGCGCTGCGACGCATGCGGATTTTCGCTGCCATGCCGACCACTCCGGGCTCCGCGACACGAACGTCGCCTCCGCGGAAAGCGGTCTCATGCCGGCGGCGTGCACAAACGGGCCCGCGGCCGTCCTTTACACGCTGGTGGTGGACGGCGGCTCCGTCACGAGAGGTACGGACGAGAAAGGCTTTCTCAAAGGGAACGGACTGTCGTCGGCTGGAGCGACGTTGCACGACATCGAGCAAGTAAGTAGTCGCTTGGCCATGTTAGGTGGCGCCGCACACGCAGTTGCGGCGATGGGACGTGACGTTACGCCTCCGGTCACGCCGGGCGTGAAACTTTGTGAACGTGCCGCGCCGCTTCCAGGGCCCGACGCATTTCTGCGTTTTCGCATGTAGCGATTTGTTTCTGTGGTGCCGAAATCGCGTACAGTTGTTTTTGTTTGACGACTCTTGCATCCACGCAGTCGGCTGACTTATTGTAAAGCCGTAACTAATTCACCGCTTGCGCCGGCTATTTCCGCCTACGCAGTATATACATATATATACATATATATATACATATACGTCGAATACTTTTAATGGCGGCTTACATTAGTGACTAGTATGTGCAAAGTTTATAGGAAAGGGGGCAGGGACTCCAAACTAGTAGCCTCTCCCCTCCCCCCATAGCGATTGGAGGAGGAGGAGGTATCTAAGCTCTGGGGGGAGGAAGAAAGTAAAAAAAAAATTCTAGTTGCCTTTTTTTTTCGTCCTGTGCTTTTTCTAAACGTTTGATTTGGCACTCAATATTACCGTTGCATTGTCACTAAGGTTGACGTATGGTTTTCCGTGATGCAATGTAAAATATGTGGTTTGGTGTTTTTGTAGGAGACTATTATCGAACCCCATATTCATATCTCTTACTTGCCTTTGGTAGTATTCTAAACTTGCACATGCAAAGCAACACTGTCCCCAACAGTTTTATTTGGTATGCGCTACTGCCTCCGAATGGATGTCTCCATCATGCACCGTAACATGGATTTCAGTGATGTTTTTTGTCTCTCCCCCCCCCCCCCCCCACATCAGCATGCCTATAAAAGTCTCAGATGATGGGCTGAATTTAAGTGTGTTATTGCTTCATCTCCTAGTCTGGCTGTGGTGGTCTGGAGGACCAGGGAGACACAACTTTCACAGGGGTCCTGAAGCGGGCCAGTCCCACGCACTGCTCAACTCTAAACGGCCAGCACCCAGGCGGCCTCATGTACTTGGACATCAGGAACTTAGGGAAGCGAATGGAGCTGGCCAATGGTTTCCACGCAGCGCAACGACAAAATGTGCCGCCCGCGGAGAAACAGTCCCTCCAGTCCTCTCACATCCCTGTCCCAAGACACAGGTACAGACAGGTTTATGTTCATTACAGGCATGCAAAGATGCTTCTGTCTCAGGTTTTTGTTTCTTGGGCAGATGGTGTGTGAACTGAACTGAAATGTATATCGAAGCAATGCAAGTAAACAGATGCGATGTAGGCCTAGACTTTGCCTCGGCGTCTCAGTATGATGCTGTAGCAGATGTATAATCTGACCCCCTAGGATTTTTTTGGAACAGTTTGTTGAACATCACACCCATTTCTCTACTTTATGGCTGTGCGATTCTGTCCGACTCCGTCCGTATTTACGGTGGATGAAGGCACATATGACCGTCGTAGAAAAATTTCAGCCAGATATCTAAATCCACGTTTCCTGAGCAGACTTTTGAATAGAAATGGAATTTGCCTCCTGGCAACAACTGTACAGTGGTTTGGGCATGAATGGTGTGGGGGGTGTACCGGTCAACTGACCGCATGCTCTGGTGTTCGATCCAGAAATGTTCTGAAGTATGTCGGACCGTGCCAAAGCGGAACAAAAGCACAGCGAGAGAAGGAATAATTACAGCAACATAGGCGTTCACTGTTAACTTAGTTAGTAGCTGGTGCACTAGACTAGCTTCGGGTGTGTTTGTATTGATCAGGCCTTTCACCGTCCTACTGGGACTGTTTTCTAAAACGTGCAGTGGTGTTAGCAGAGGTTTCGCCTGCCATTGTTTTGTGGCACACTCAGACATACAGAATGGTTTGTAGGAAATGCCTTTTGATGGTCCATCAGCTGACTCATATACTATGTGCATGCATGCACTCAAACTGTTTCTATACAGCACGAGCAGAAAAAAATCCAGGGACAACCTTAGTTTACAGCCAGGTGATGAACAGTGAAGAGGTGTGGGAGAGGCCATAGCTGGTGCTTAGGCAACCTATCTTTTATTTTATTGTATTTTTTTTGTACAGAGCTGTTGGCAGCTGTCTGTTTCGGGGCCCTGTCTTTGTAAGTCTTACTGTGTCTGTGTGTGGTTGGACATTAACAAATGGCCCTGTGGTGGTACAAGAGCAAACCTCCAAGCTAATGGGCCATTGATTAAATCTGCTACCCAAAGCAAAGATGACTTTATTCCTAGTCAGATGATTAGATCAGCGTCGTATCTATTCGTAAATTAAGATGTCTAACAATTAAAAAAAAAACCAAACATACAACATTGAGCATACATAGAAAGGAGTACAACTATGATTACTGGGTGTATATCGTCGATTGTCGGGGTGACGGGAGTTTGGCGGGTCAAAACACTGCTTATTCCTCCCGTCTTTTCACTGTGTGATGTTGTGATATTGTGACGCTCCCGAGGAAGAAGCTCCTGCAAAAAAGCCGAACACGATCACGAAGGACTGAATATGTTGTGCGTGCATGCATGTGTCTGTGCATCTGTCCGTGCGCATGTGTGCGCGCGTCCATATTATTTCACTCTCTCTTGCCAACAGAGCAGCCTAGTTCACCTCTCACCTCAGTCTCGGCCACATTTGGAATGTATTTTTGCCAGGGCATGTTAATGGCTACCCAAGTGCTGCACTACCACAATAACAAATACTGCGAAACCACCACGCAGCCAGTAACAGCGGTTGCATAACGTTACATAATCATTTGGTTATACTAGCCAGGCCTCGTTGTTGCTACATTGACCTTTTACATTAGTCTCCTATCGTTCCCTATGCTAAAATCAGCGTTTGTTTGGTAGCTGGTGAAGAGGGGGTCTCTCCTCTCCTCAGGAGATCGTTGGCAGTCGGTTACGGGGAGCCCTTTAACATCCCATCCCAAATCCTCCTCGTGTAGCAGTTTCTGTCTGATCAACATTTAGCGTCATATCCCTTTAGTTTCGCGTGCGAGAGGTGAACTTTTCAAATATTTGGCGGTAAAACTCTGAAATGGCGTGTGCAAAATACCACGCCGATGGAGTTTGAAATAAAACTAATCCCTCAAATATGTCAAACCTCACCTTCAGAGGAATTCTGGTTAATAGATTCTCACTATCGTTAATGTAGATGACAAAATGGAGTATTGCTACATGACAAGATCTGAGTTTTGTCCCAATACGATACCATCGAAAGACAGTAATACTGAATTAGCTGTGTGCATGTTGTAGATAGCTGGGTGCAAGTGTGTATGAGTGACTTGTTTGTTATTCCTCACAGAATGGTAAAGGCAGTTGGAGGAGGGATGACTTCCGGTTGTGAACGTGTCAACAATACTGCAGTTATAGCAAATAGTGACTTTTAGCCATCTTACTGTACTCTCATACAAGGTGCACTGGACTCCGTTGTGGAGGATACTTCTTCACGTCCCATCAGTCAGCTTACAGTAGTGATATTTTGTTCATTCACCTATCGTGTGTGTGTGTGTGTGTGTGTGTGTGTGTGTGTGTACACGCCAGACCATTTCTATACTCCTCTTGAATCCCACTTTCGGATGATTAATTTGTCGATTTCTTCTATTAGTTCATCATCTTGCAGGCTGAAATATATCTTGACAGGACCTCAGTAATAAAACAATTTATCGCCCGTGTGTGTTTTACTTAAACCCTCAAGATTTACATGTACCGCTTCACACATCTGTCTCGGTGCGTTCACACCTCGTCTCGTCAGGTTACAAAGGAGGGCAGTGGGCCAGTTTATTATACGGCTGTAAACTGGGTCACTGTTTGTTCTGTTGACAAGTCTGGACAAGAATTCAGCAGGCAGGAGAAGGAGGAACCGCAAAGACTTGCACTCACACACACACACACACACACACACACACACATTCATCGAAGAGCACTCACCATCTGCATAGGGGAACCCACCCACCCATCTATTCTCCCTACTTCTCTCCCTTGCTGTCTGTCTCTTGTTAGGTCTCCTTGTGTCACACACACACACACACACACACACACACACACACACACACACACATACACACCCTAGAGCTGAGCTCGTTCTACCTGTCAGTGCCCATCAGTGTGGGATCCAGTGTGCTGATAAAGGAACAAAAGCCACTCTGAATGAACCAAAAAGAGGTTTGATGAAATGGGATTGGGCGGGGGGCGTGTTTTTTTTTTGTTTTGTTTTTTGGGTTGTTATTGTTTTGTTGCGGAAAGCTTTTTTGTTTCTTATCTTTCCTCCCGACGAGCGTACCGTCGCCGCAGTAGGTTAACATGAATTGTAAACACTGAGTCGGCATAAACAGGACACGAGGCCAGCCCAGTGCGCCGTTAAGAGCGGGGGTTGGTGGAAGGCAGACAAGCCTGGAGCTGGAGCAGACACGCCTTCGACTCACACACATACACACACACACATGTACAAACACACATACATGCACAACCACTTAAACCAGCAATCCTCCTCCCCCCCAGAGGAGACATTACATTCGGTTGGTGAAGGTCAGAGTCAGAGGAACATCTACCCACCCCCCACTCCAGTAGGGACGTCTAACCCACATTCAGCCGCCCGCCGCTGCTTCCTGACGGGAGCGTCTGTATTCACCGGTCCCTCCGCATGCCCACCTTTTTCCTCATTCCTGTGCATTTCTATAGTGTATTGCTGTCATCTCGATGTAATTCGGTAGAAAAAACCCCCCTGTAAATTATATTTGTTGGAACTTCCCCCCCCCTCCCCCCATGCCTCCATAAAGGGTTAACACTCCTGAACTGACACAGCCAGGGGTTAAAGGTCATGTTCGATGAATGGAGTCATGGGAGAGGGGAGGGTAAGAGCAGGACGCTAGCAGGCATCTGGCACGTCCGCCAGGTCAGCCCCAGGATCTAGGTTATGTGCTGCATAGACAATTTACATTCACTGAGGATCGTCTAAAGACGACCCATCATCTTAACTCCGGAAATGTCTCCAGCTATGAGGGATATGGGGGAGCGAGGATCTGGTATCTGGTATCAAACAAAAAAATTTTTTTTTTTTAAATCTGTTTTCAGACTAAAGCTTTGAAGCGAGCTCTGACTCATTCATTCCTTAAAAGTAACAAGGGCCTCTGGACGGAGCTGCAGTGACTGCGTGAAATATGTGGTGTGTATGTGTGTGTGTGTATGTGTGTGTGTGTGTGTCTCAGGCCCTAATGACATGTTAATCATCTGCTGTTGTGCAGTGAAGATGAGAGGCAAAATCAGTTTCATAACTCTGGAGGAGAGTGGGAGGCAAGAAGGAATGCTCTCTGCATGCTTTTTTCTTTTTGTTGCCCCGCTCTGGTGCACCAGTAATGCTGTAACAAAGATAAAACGGACCTGTCGCACATTAATCACCCGACAAACAAACAACTCCACATTTTATATCCCCGCTAAACATTGGTCATCACAAGGAGTGTAGAAGTTCATTGCATCCGTCCACTGTCTTGTGGAGCGACGCCTGAGAAAGTGAGAAAGAGGGCGAAAAGAGAGAGCGAGAGAGAGACTTATCCATAGAGAGGAGATGAAACTAATGTTGTGCAACAGTGTGAAATGCTTTATCGCTCGCACACCCACGCTAATAGATGCTTATATAAGACCGCTCGATCTGCTTAATGCAGTTTAGAGAAGCCACAGTCAAGTTTATCCGTCTCCTCTTTTTATGTCTCTCTCTCTCTGTCCTCCCGTCTCCCCCTTGAAACCATCAACAGCTGCGCCTTTCCCTTCCCCCCTCATCCATTCTCTACATCTCTCCCACCTTTCCCACCTTTCATCTCACAATTTTCCTGGTCTCTGCTGCCTTAGCTCCCCGTCTCTCTCCCGCCGCCTTTCTCTGATTTCTCGGCACGCTCATGAAAGGGTTTAAACGGTTAAGTGCAATGAAATCAGATTTTGCTTCATTTCTCGAAGCCGTGTGAGTCATGAAACTAGCAGAGTGGAAACGTTTTTTCCATTTTTAAAACACTGATAAATACAAGAATGTCAGGGGCAGCCTAGTAGGGATTTGGCTGGTTTTTTTTTTTTTTTGATGCTGTGACCTTTGGTGCTTTTTGTACATGCCTTGAATTCTCGTTTCATGTCTTATCTGTTGGGCACATCCCATTTTCCTCTTCTGCTGGCCTTTTGCCCTCCGTTCCCTTGTCTCAAGGACAGCCAAGGGAAATCTGCTTAAATCCAGGGGAGGTGAGGACATAAAGAACAGTCCTAGAGGTCTGACAGAATGGAAACCAAACTGCTTATTCCTGCAAAGAATATTAATTCTGTTCTCGGTTTTTGTGTCTGTCAAACAACACACGTATATAAGCATACACTGCGAAGGCCAGTTTGAGCAGATTTTGATCCATTATATTATTTAGGGGGGGTAAGAAAATATCGATACACTGGAGTATCGCGACATTATCTTACGCGATACTGTATCGATTCTCCAAACCACTGTATCGACTTTTAATTGTTTACACGTCGAGGTTTGTGACAAACATTTTGTGTTGTGTGTAACCCCACAACCGCTGCATAACAGTGCTGTAATCTGTCTTCAGCCATTTGACTCATCCACTCCCAACACAACAGCGTAAACTGAGACAGGAAGTTGCATAAGCACAGAGAACACAGGCCTATGAAATCACAATAATACTCAACATATCGCGATATATTGAATCGTAACCTCCCTGTATCGTGATGCGTATAGCATCGCCAGATTCTCGCCGATACACAGCCCGAGTTATATTTCACAGTTTTCCAACGACTGTACACGATTCATAATGCATGTAGACAATGGCACGCTAAACTTGCGAAATCATTGGAGCCATAGCAGGATTATAATTTAAGGATCAGATAAAAAACTAGTCAGGCTACAATCATTGCTTCACTATCTGTTGTTTACAAAGCGCCGTGTTCTGTAAGATTTGGTGCCACGATTTGCTGGGATGGCGATGCACGGCGATGCACGGAGATGCTCCGATCTCCCATGTTTCTGTCCATTTGGAGCTTTAAGGAACGTTTTCAGCTTTACTTTTGCAGAACGCTTTGCTGCTTCCTCTTCTCACACTGCAAATATGTCGTACACATATGCATAGACTGCATAGACTGCATAGACGGACACACACCGACCAACCCAAACCTTCAGAAGCTTGCACAACAAGTCTGACATAAGTCATCCCAGCCCACTTACGGGAAAGTATTAAATCTCTGTCCAGACAACAAAACCGTGAGAAGTCTAACAAGAAACCCTCACACACACACACACTACTGTGCAGAACCGAACAGCCTACACACGTTTTAAGATGGAGACTTTGCTTTTGCGTTAGTGTTCTTGTGCTGAATTTAGTCAACCACAATATTGTTTTTGGGTGGCATATATTCTGCTTTTTTTTTTCTGTTGTGAGGAGTGAGAGGTGTTTTACCCCCACCGAGCTCAGCTGTTTCCCATTCTGCCACCGGCCGTTTTGATCCTTCTTGCCCTGTGTTGTGTGTGTGTGTGTGTGTGTGTGTGTGTGTGTGTGTGTGTGTGTGTGTGTGTGTGTGTGTGTGTGTGTGTGTGTGTGTGTGTGTGTGATGTAGTCGTTGCCTGCTGTCTCGCTTTACTCGCCGCTGCTCTCTCCTCCCCTTTCATCTCATCTCGTCTCCTCTCCGTCAGCCCTCAGGCCACTAACCACAGCTGACTAATGGAACCCGTCAGTTGTTCGCTGGTTACAGCAGCGGTGGCTTGAATTTGCCCAAACTGAATTAGCAAGCTAGCCATGACACATGATTTCTACTATCTCTCCGCCATCCAAATGATTAATCTATTTTAAATACAGTGTTAAATTTCTGTGCTATGTGCTACTATGAGCTATTATTTTTTGTCTGGCTGTGGATTGGTCTCCGTCGGTCCATTATTCACAGTATCTCAGGCACCGCTTGTCTGATTTTGATGAATTAAAGTGATATGCTGAACACGGCATCCCGTGCAGGCCAGAGAAATCCCAAACGTGCAGTATCTCAAGACACCACTGGTTCGATTTTAATGAAACTTAGTGGAATTAATGCATCCTGCCACTGCGCTTTGGCGTTCATGAAATAACACTGATTTGCCCAACATGGCGCCCCCTGCAGGCCAAACAGATCCTTTTTTTTCTTTTTTCTTTTTTTTTTGGATTTCTCCCCCTTTTTTTTCTTCCCAGTTGTACTTTGGCCAATCACCCTGTTTGCCGAGCCATCCTGGTCACTGCTGCACCCCCTCTGCCGATCCGGGGAGGGCTGCAGACTACCACATCCCGCCTCTGATACATGTGGATTCACCAGCCGCTTCTTTCACCTGACAGTGAGGAGTTCCGCCAGGAGGACGTAGCTCGTGGGAGGATCACGCTACCCCCCCCAGTTCCCCCTCCCCCCCGAACAGGCGCCTCGACCGACCAGAGGAGGTGCTAGTGCAGTGACCAGGTCACATACCCACATCTGGCTTCTCAACCGCACACATGGCCAGTTGTGTCTGTAGGGATGCCCGACCAAGCCGGAGGTAACACGGGGATTCGAACTGGCGAGCCCCGTGTACAGATCCCAAACTTTAAACGAGTACAACTCTCTCACCATTGCATGCTTGGGTTTTGTTACACACATGCATTTTCCCCATCTGAACAGTTTTGCTTCTTGAAGCATTTAAATCCACCAACTAATGTTTTCTGCTAATTAACATAACGTTATTGGAACATTTTACTGCTGTATCACTAAGCTCCGCCCACTTACAGCTTCTGCTAGTTTGCACAGTGTGTATTGCACATCCCACTGCCATCTATCTCAATACACTACCGATAGCTCAATATACACAAGGTGGACTTTTCTAAAATATGATCTGGTTATATCGGGGGGGGGGGCGTTTACTGTATAAAACAAAAAACAACCATGGCATGGCACTCTCGACGGGGTATTAAAATGAAAGGTCACCTAATTCTTCTCAAGATTTCAACAAGCTTGACGCCGCTTCCCTCGCACCTAGACTTACGCCAAGTCTAAAGAACTTTGCCCTGCCCACGCATGTCTTCAGCGTCGACCTTTTTGTTCATCATGACATCATGATCAGGTCAAGAGCTTGGGGGGAGATGATGCGTTTTAACTTGGAAAATACATCGGAAAGGAGTGTCCGGTTCTATTTCCTGCTCTTAATGTCACAGATTAAGCCAAGGGACCCCGGCATGGATCGTAGGGGAAAAACATGCTTATTGTTGCTTCATCAGTTGTTGTGTTGTTTGGGCGAGCGCGTTCTGATTGAGTGTCGGTGAAAACCTCTATGCCCAAGGTCTCAGTCTGTTTAGTCAAGAGGTCATTGACTGCTCCATCTATTGGACCGGCCGTGGAAAAAGACTGTAGTGTGTTTTTGGCATGCGGCTAGTTTAGTGTTGACACAGTTAAGAGCCGTGAGCATTGATTCTTCATGATATCCAGGCCCCATGGTAGTTTTGGTAAATCAAAAGGATGAGTAGAGGCCCAATGCAATGTGGGAGTGGAACGGCTAGATCGTTAAATAGACCGAGACCTCATTGAATCACATTTCTAAGACTGAACGAGCGAACCGCAAAATGTGTTTGTATGTCACGTATGTGTTCCTATGGTTTGTTTGACAAGACGGCACGCCCCACTCTTCCAAACGACCGAAACCATAGGACCCGACCCGGTTGTGCACTTTGCTGTTGGAAATTTAGCTTCTGTGTTTGTGTACGTGGCGTGTGTTTGTGCGCCCAAATAGGCTCTCCCAACTTATCCGTTGTACGTCCGTTGTGGTGATGGCTAATGTGAATCCCTGCATTGTGATGATTGATGAAATGAATATCAGTAGAAATATGTATTTTTATCTATTGTCAGCTCATACAGGTTAATATCTGTATCTATGTATCGATGCTGCTAATTATATTTACTAGTATAATTAGTGTCTCTAATATTAGCAAGCCTGCTTTCTCTCCCGTTGCTCTCTTTCTCCAACATGCACACATATACATGCATGCATGGTCAGATGAAACAGTCGGGTTAAGTCAGTTTGCCAGATACCCCGGTCTATCACATCATGTACCCGGGTATCCGAATCTCCTTGGGAGTACTCCTTATGTGCATGCACCGTGCATGCATAGGTACTTTCTATTTGTGTGTGTGAGTTTTTTTGATGAAGCGCTGTATCTAAGCCATAAAACTTTTGTTGACAGAGAGAGAGAGAGAGGGAGAGAGAGGGAGAGGGAGCGGGGGCAGGAGTTGGCTGCCGCTCAGTTTGCGTCCGCGTTTGTGTTTCTTCAGCCATTACCTTGGCATTTGTGGTCCCCCTCCCTCTCTAGATATAAACCAATGTGTTTAGATAAAGATTGATTTAACGCATACCTCCTCTCGTCCGCTTCGCTAACCTCACCTCCCCAGCTCATAACCTGCCGTGCGTGTTTGTGTGTGTGTGTTTGTGTGGATGCGTATGTGCATGTGTGTGTATGCGCGCGCATGTATGTGTGTGTTTCCAAGGGAGTTCCAAGCCCCTCATGAGCAGGAGCCTTTTTAAAAGGAGCCGGACACACATCCCTGGACTCCTGCGAGCACTGCCAAGATAACATGGAGATTTCCGGCCTAAGGAGAGGTAGAAAGTAGTGGTGCTTAATCTTAGCACCGATGGCTTCCAGTACCAACATGCCACAGCACAAAGCGGCGAGTGTGTAAGGCTCTTCAGTCAGGTATGGGCCACTGCCCTGCACCATCCCTATCCATGCCAAAACAACCCCAACAAAAGCTCAGAGCAGTCAAAGGACAATGCACAAAACCAACAGCAAGTCAATTTCGCAATCTGGTAACTCGTTCTCCTCTCTGATCAGTCCTACTTCCACCCACTCTCGCTTGTCCCCCAGATTTTTTTTTCTTCTTCTTGGGTAGATATACAATAAACAATGTAGTTCCTCTGAGCCTAGCATAGTTCCTGGGGTTTGGCTTGTTTGTGGTTTGTGTGTAAGCGGTCCAAGCAGATCTCCGGTCCCGTCTTAACCACCCTCGCTTTGCTTCCCTGCTCTCTGCAGCGCTCCTCCACACAGCTCCAATCCAGTTTGGACCAGATCTCATCTCCATGGTCACAATATATATACCAGCTTGTGTTTACCCCATGTTTTGTTCACCATAATTACACATGCGAAAAAGATGGTGGAGAGAGAGAGAAGATAGAGAGTCGTAACAAATGTTGGGGGGGGGATGGGGGGGTAGTGACAGGAGGAGGATATAGTGAAGGGTCATTTGGTAACCAAAAAGTCCAAGTAAGACAGAAACGGGAGAAGTAAAAAAAAAAAAGGGGGGGGGTCAGTTTCTTTGTTATTTGGCTATATTGGTGTCAGGCCTGTAAGTGTTCTGTATTTTACAGCCATGCTTAACAGCTGCCACTGTCTCTGGTTTCACTTCAGCTCTGGTTTACTGGGAGTCTCATGTCAACTGCCTTCCATCTGACCAGATTTACTGGGGATGCACCACAGTAACTGGTGTGTGTTTGTGTGTGTGTTTGTGTGTGTGTGTGTGCGTGTGCGTGGGCATGCGCGCATGAAAAAGAGCGCGAGTGCACTTATGCCTGTGTCAGCCCCGTTCTGTGTGGCGAGATTTACTAAAAATAAAACCCAGAGAACAACCGTTTGTGTTATTGTGACTGTATGTGTGGCTGCTTGTGCGCTCAACACAGTGGTTTGCCTCTCTCTGCACGTTCTGTGACGTGTTGAGAGGTGCTACGTGCATATGCCTCTGTGTGTGTGTGTGTGTGTGTGTGTGTGTGTGTGTGTGTGTGTGTGTGTGTGTGTGTGTATAATGATGGATTGGCATTCCACGAGCTGAGATGTCACCGTCATTAGTGCCTGAATGTTTACCCGCTAATTAAAAGATAGGTTAACCTTTTTTATTTTGAGTCCAGACCCCATTAAAACGTTGTCTGTTCTCATTAAAATCCTACAGATGAAAACTTAACCAATCGCTTTGGTATGAGGAAGCGTACCATGTTGTTGAATCTTCTCGCTGGGCATCTTGTACAGTCCAGATCTGGCAATCGTTCAAGCCCTCAAAAAAAGAAAAATACGACACATCTCTTTTCCCACGAGCTTGTGAAGGTGTTTTCCAGAACAACACACCTTCTGAATAACGCTGACCTTTCAAAAACAACAGCCATTGTCTGTACCACACAAGTGCGGCTTGTGTTTACGTTATCTTTCAAGGTCAGCAGGTGATTTTTTTTCCCCCTGTATATATTTTTTGCATGTCGTCATTATCGATAAATTGAATCTGCGGCCCGCGGGTTTGTCCAAGTGACAGTCTTGGCCGTGGAGAGGACTGGCTGTGAGACGGAGAAAGTCACACAAGGCAAGACTGCCCCGTCTGTTTGTAGCTGTCCCAAGGCCAGGGTTTCTAGAAGGCTGTTGCTTGACGAGCTCTCCCAACTGTCCGTCTGTCTTGGCTAGGCTGGCTGATGAATGGGTCTACCCCAGCCTACTGAAAGACCGCTGCTTGACGGTTGTTTTTGAGTGGAAGACACACGTGCATTAATCCCACGAGTCAGGAACCTGGTTCCCAGGCCCTGTTTTCATGAAAGTCTTCTTCTTCAAGGCTTCGTCATTAGCGAGGATTGCCAGCACCATCAGGATGGACATGTACTTGCCAAACAAGTCTCCTCCAGCGCTTTCTGTCCTGAGGTGATCTTGTTGCCTCCGATATTTTCAGACTAAGCCGTTGTTTGATGTCATCATGATACTGCCTTTTTGGTCGGCCTCTCTTGCGCTTTGCTGGTGTAGTTCCCAAAATCGCTGAAAGTCATGAAAGTAACCGGCTGTATTTTAGTTCAAGACAGCAGTCCAGCCCAGACTGCTGGTTTAATATCCTCTCAGTTGTCTGGTGGAAGAGCCACGTATCTCTCCATGTTCCTCTGCAGACAGACGGTCTTTATCATCTCCTTCATCATCTCTCTAGTGTTTCCATGGCGTGCCCTTATTGCCTCCATTCATCTTATTAATTGTCCTATTCTGCAAAAAGGAAGCAATAGCCCCCCCCCCATAACCATGCAATGCCTACTGCATGGTTATTGGGGGGGGGGCATTTTGCTTCCCTTGTTCTCTACAGTGTAGGATCAGGGAACACCAGTAGTCTGGAGAGAGCAGTGAAGGGTAGTTTATGGCTCATGGTCAGTATCCCATGGGGTTCTCAATATAGCTTGCTAAAGCAACTCAAATAAATTGCAATGCAGGTACATGGTACATGCCTCCAACCACTATTCTACCTAGGTATCCGTTTTTATATAGCCAGAGGATGTTTACAGCTTGTGGTTTTGCAACTCTGGCAGCAGACATCTGGGCAAACTTAGATTTTTCTGTGGGCTGAATTCTTAACAGTTTAATTTTGGTCAGTTACAGCAGAAAATCGCTGTGAAAGGTCAGCCCAACTGTGTGCCAGGTGCTTCCACCTGCTCGCTTACCTTGCTCTGTTTATTTATTAACTGTATGTGTTCACACCATAATGGGACTTTTTGAGAACTGTTTATTTTCCCCCCCGTCCTTTCTATTACTGCGTTGCCTTGATTTAGTATTGTATTTTATTGTATTCATCATGTATTTGTCAGGCTCTCATTGGCCTGTGGGGTCCCCAGGACTTGTAACTGCCCTGTATGCCTACAATCCTGCCTTCTGGTAGTCCCAACCCTTTGGTCCTGATCACCTTCCCTCTCTTTGTCACCATCCGACCACACTTATCCAGTCCGAATGACATCAAGATGTCATTGCTCAGAGGGGAACCCTCTGGGCCTTCAAGGTATTCAGTGAGGGCCTAAGAAAAAAATATTGAAATAATTTTTTTTACTCCTAATAATTTTGTTTTAACTTATTTTTATTCACTGAAATAATAGGAATAATTTCTAGATCATCAATATAAACTTGAGCTAAGATGTCTTGGCAAACAGTGGGTTAATGTAATAGTACAGGAAATGAACCAATCGCAGTTTTTCTTCCAGTGGTATCTGGGTGAATCGGTGACTTCCCCCCTACTGAAGGTCCTGGAAGGGGGAAGTCCCTGTGCAATTCAAGTCAACGTGGGCATAAATTTGACTTTGATAGTCATCTTAGCCAGTCATAGATTGTTGAGTTGTGGGCGGGTCAATATCCCGACATCTTACGGGCATTTGCATTGTGGATAAGCGACCCTTGATGTCGTCATCATCAACTTTGAGCTTGAGTGGCGAGTCGTGAGCAAAGTGAGCTACATGCCGATGGAAAATGCAATGGCCGCCGCATTCGCCGACGATCTTGTTGCCAATCCAATTCGTGTGCCTTTGTCCACATTTTTCACATGTTCTCCTAAACGGACTAAATTATGGGATACATTTTGCGAGAGTAGGCTACCATGAGTCTCTCAAGTGAGGTGGGTCTTCTACTCCAGGTTGGCATCCACGGCCCATGACAAAAAAATATTGCGGCGATGCTTTACTCGATTTGTTGAAGTTGCATGAGTGAATGCTGAACACTGTTACATCATACTACTGTTACATACTAAATGTGTGTGTGTGTGTCAGCCCTGTGATGGCCTGTCGGCCTGTCCAGGGTGTATCCCCGCTTACCGCCCAGTGACTGCTGGGATAGGCTCCAGCATCCCCGTGACCCTGAGTAAGGATAAGCGGTTTGGATGATTTTTTATTGTATTGCTCATGTGTGCGTGTAAGTGTGTGTGCGCGTGTGTGTGTGTGTGTGTGTGTGTCAGCATGGTGACTGCTAAGGGTTTTCAAAGGTCTACTAAAAGCCTATTTGTTTGATTTATTCAGCTGTTTGGCCTCAGATGTTTTCATCACTATTTATATCTGCTCAGTGTTTATACCAGCAGGACCATGTGCATTGGAGCAACAGGCAACAGAAGAGCCCCCCCCCACACACACACACATACACACACATGACACACATGCACATGCACGTTTGCTGTTTTAGTACCATGCATCTATCTCAATGGCCGTCCCACTGCTTTTTTTTTTTTTTCTGAGCTCCCTGTCCCTCACTTCCTCTTCATTAAAAAAAGATAACAGCCGGGTTGTTTCTGTCCTGAAGTGTGTGTGTGTTGTAACACTACCCTGCAGATATTTGGCCTTATGGAAGCGGAGCTGAGTGGCTCTGGAATACTATTGGCCTGTGTTTGCTCTAACAAAACAGGGAACTTAGGCAAAGGCCTGCTCTGGCTTGTGATGGCAGGAAAGCGAGTGCATATAGGAGATGAAGGAGGGAGGGGACGAGAGGAATGAGGAAGAAAAGAGAGAACGAGAGTGGGAAACGGCGCAGGGCAAACAGCTCCGCAACTTCTCCACGTTTCAGGCTTACATTTGTTTTGTTTTTTTCTTCTATATACAAAACTAGAAAATCCGATCCAGGGTCCGATCCGGACACTTCTTCCCTCCTCGCTTGTTCTTGTTTAAAGGTTTTGTCCCAGTCTCTCCACCCCGGCTCGTCCGCTTCATTTTCTGGCATTTGTTTTGTCTGTCTTTTTAGATCTAAGTTGTGGAAGTGTTGTGGAATCATCTCTTTCGCTCAGACAAGGGGAAGCGGGGCGGGGGAAGTGGGGGGGGGGGCTTAATAGACAGCATGAAAAATAAACTTTGTTGGCACAAACTTATCTCCACCGTTTCGCTCTGGTTTCCCTTAACACCCGCGGAACAAACAGGCGGCTCAATTATTCATCAGGCCCCGGAGGTTACAGTCTCCATGGCCCTGTGAACGCCGAACCCCCGTCCAGCCTCGAGCGCTCTGGATTATTCAGATACATTTGAATGGGATTCAAGTGGGATGTCAGGGAAGAGGAAAGAGTACTTTCCAAGCAGCGTGAAACAACTGTCGCTAGTTGGCTGGCTTCTCTGGCGCAGCAGATTGGCACATGACTCAAATGAGTCCCGACAAGCATTTTGATAAGGGAATTATGGGGGGGGGGTTCTTCTCTCCAAGGCAGAGGGACCTATCTTGTTTGTTTCCCTCACCGGTTTTCCAAAAGGGACAAAATTGGTCAGCACTCGGGAGAAGCTGCCCCGCTGTCCCCTAGCAACAGTGTTGTTATTGGATGGCACCGGGGGAAGTTTTGAGGGAAGTTGCTATAGCTACATGTAACCCTTGCTTAGCCCGAAGTGACGGTCAGATAATCAAGTAGGGTGTCTGCCTGTTTGTTTGCTCAGAGACCCGTGTATTTGTACTGTATGTTGCCCCGTAGTCCGTGTCCTCCCTCGTTGTCATGTAGAAGCTATAAATGTTCCCTCCCGACCCTTTTTCCTCGGCTGTTAGGATACTAATTCTTTTATTTTGTCTTGTTTCATTCCGTCGGAAGTGTCCTCGAGCAGGACATGGAACCCCTAACTGCTCCCGACGAGCAGGTTGGCACCTTGCATGGCAGCCGCCACCATCGGTGTATGAAAGTGTGTGTGTGTGTGTGAATGGGTGACTGTGAGGCGTACACTGTAAAGCACTCTTGAGTTGTCGGTAGACTTGAAAAGCACCACATAAACGGAGACCATTTACCTTTTTTATTTGACCTTTTTCTGTTTTTCGACAGCATGCGATGTAAGTGCACTATTGCTTTAATTTATTTGTGAGCGTGTGTGTGTGCGCGCGTGCAAGTCTCTGTCCGAGTAATACTAATATATGTACTAATATGACCCGGTGAGACAGTGCGGGGAGGTGGGGAGGTAGACGGCACAGGGAGAATCATGCCTTTTGCTATGTGTCTCTATCTTCCATTATATTGCTGGCACAAAGCTATCTGTTGTTTGCACCGGCCCCTAGGGCTACAGAGTGCATTCGAGGATTGAGAGAGAGAGAGAGAGAAAGAGACAGACGGAGAGAGATAGTGAGAGAGGACAGAGAGGGAGAGAGAGAGAGAGGACTTTTTGTCCCGGCACTGAATAGCCATTACAGTCATGGCCCACAGTAAAGAGGCATGGCTCCTGCCAAACAACCTCTCCCTCTCCAGGGGGTTCACAGCCCGTGGACTTATGTAAGGGGCAACATGGCAACATGTTTATACGCGGCTCCATAATGGCTGCATTATCGAGACACACTCATGCGCAGACACACACACACGGCGACAAAACCGGCCGATGCGTGGATGCACATTATACTCGTCTCTCTAGACACGACGTCGTGTTATGCAAAGACACGGGAGAGATACGGCACACAAAAAGATTTGAAGCGGCCGAGTGCTGTGGATCGGAGCTGTAAAGATGCGGGGTTGTGGCGTTGGGTTGGGGGTGACACTTTACTGTCCGCCTGCCGAGTGAGGGAGAGGGCGAGAGAGCGAGCGAGAGAGAGCGAGAGAGAGAGAGAGAGAGAGAGAGAGAGAGAGAGAGAGCGAGCCGTGTGTGTTACGTAATGAAGTGAAGTCAGAAGAATATGACGGAGAGATGTTGTAAAAGCGGTGGGGGTTTGTGGGGTGCTATTTTTAGCGGCTGTGGATGGGGGCAGCTGTTGGCCAGGATCGGGCAACGTGCTACAAGTCCTCAGCATCAGGTCGCTCCATACTAAGCCGCCTTGGTCGCCGCTAAACTTATAATGAGAACGTGTTAATGTTTGGCACGAAAGCTCCAACGGGTTAGTGCTCCGGAGGAGGGATGAACACTCGGGCTTTCAGTGTGCGGTGTCTCGCGCGCTACGAAAACGCACACCGACACAAAAAGAAGACATAATGTGCAGTCTTGATTCCTGTCAGGACTTCAGCAAGAATCCTTCAGTGTATCAAAACAAGCTAAGGGGAAAGGAAAGGAATGGCACACAGAGAGCAAGGCCCATATCAAAACACTCGAGTTGGAAATATCTTCTAGGGGTAAAAATACCCATGTGGTTTGTGGTGTCGCTCTCTCTCTCTCTCTCTCTCTCTCTCTCTCTCTCTCTCTCTCTCTCTCTCTCTCTCTCTCTCTCTCTCTCTCGCTCGCTCGCTCTCAAACTCACACTCTCACATTGTGTCACCGAGGGTGCGTGAGGATGAGCGATGGCAACATATGTTACTGAAATAAATTAATGCAAAGCTTTGCCGAAGGGAAGGCCTCTCTCATGAGTGGAAACGTTACTCCCCCCCCCCCTTGTTGTGTGTATTTCATATTCTAAGGATCCAAGCGATCCATATTGCCGGGGTTGAGAAAGAGATGGTATTATCTGATAATGATTAGAGAGACTATTTGGCGGCGTGCGGCTCAAAGTTAGTCTTTGCCCGCCACCATTCTGAGCGGCACAGAGCTACGCGACTCGTCCTGATAAGTACAAGATAGCCCCTAGTAGTCGGCCAACACAAAATGATGAAATCGGCTGATGTTAACTGCCCCCCACTCAACCTTCCTGTACACAAAGACCCTCTCAACCCCCCACGCATGTACACTTCCCCTCTCCTCTCTCTGCCCCATCTTTTCTCTCTAGTGCCTAATAACTGACTGCTTGTTTGGGGGGGGGTTCACGAACGGTGTGACACATATCTGCTTCCTGGAAAACAGAGAAGAATTCTGGCCTCCCTCCAGAGCTTGTGTGTGTGTGTGTGTGTGTGAAGGGGGTATCATATGGTCTGGTTAACCGACTATTGGTTTTGCCAAACAGGTGGGCTACGCATGTAGGGAGAAAATTTGGAGTAAGACAATAGGTACATAGAAGGGAAAGTTAACAGAAACACAGAAGCACACTTGTAAGGAAGTTCAAGAGATATCTGACGCACAACTGTACTGCTAACAATGTGTGTGCCAACCTGTTGATTTCTCGGTCATGGTGTGTGTGTGTGTGTGTGTGTGTGTGTGTGTGTGTGTGTGTGTGTGTGTGTGTGTGTGTGTGTGTGTGTGCATGCATGTGCATAGGAATCACGAATCAGGAGTCAGGAACAGTTTACTGTCATTTAGTTTCATGCACTTGCGTACACGAAAGAAACTGAATTTCGTTTCCCCCAGCCCACAGCAGTGCAACACAACAGACAAAAACACAAATCCAAAACTTCCCAAAAACAACAACCACCAAAAAACATGCAGCCCACAGCAGTGCAACACAAAAGACAAAAACACAAATCCAAAACTTCCCAAAAACAACAACCACCAAAAACATGCAGCACCACAGCAGTGCAACACAAAAGACAAAAACACATATCCAAAACTTCCCAAAAACGACACCACCGAAAATGTACAAAAACAGAGAGAACAAAGCAAAAAAACAAAACAAAACACAAACAGTTAACAACACAGTCCACTCAGTGCAACACGGTCCAAAAGTTCCACTGTCCAAGGAAACGAACGCCAGCCAGGATGACTGTCAGAACTGCTGGTCTGCATGGGCTAGCAGTTAGCACTTTCACTTTCACAGCACTTTGTCGGACGTTGTCTCGGATTTGGAGCCTATTATTATTATGAGCATTCATGTAGGTCTGTAGTTTATCCGTGATAAGAAAAATTGTCACAAGCTGTTAATGTCACAAGAAGAGTCTAGGTAGGCCCTCGTTCAACCAAATTCCCCGGGATTACAAATGTGCATAAAACACGCCAAACCTTTAGGAAAATAGTTTTTTTTAATTAACAAATAACAATACAGTCAACAGTAGTACAGAATAACAGAATCCTTACAAATCAATGCCTTAAATTAAACCCAAAGACATGTATTGCAGCGCTATGCTGTCCATCTAAGCCGAAAATGGAGAAATGTCTGGCTGAGTCCTTCTCGAGTCACCCCCCCCCCCCAGCAAACCGGCTGAAGCTCCAAATATTTGCTGTTGATTACTAGTGAAGCTCCAGAGCCCAAAAAAAACGGTGTTCGGGACAGGAGTAGAGCGTAGCTTACGAGCATGCTTGGTGCCCGAGATCTAGGCTGGGCATCTATTTTGCATACATGTGGCCCAAACCTGGCAAACCCTGTTGATTTCTTCTGGGCCAGTAACTAGAGGAAAGGTGCTGTGGTAAATATAGTGGAGAGGCCAGACCATCTCCCCAACAACAGCCCATTCCCCGCTGTAGCACTGGAAAAAGGGGGTCCCGCCAAAACAGTAACACATAATCTGCCGTGTCCCATATCGAATTAATTAGCCGTCCGCCATTACAGTGTCCAACGAGTTTGTTCAGATGTTAATGTAGTAGAATGATCTCAGCTGGAAAAGGTAACCCTAAACAGGTTTTCATATGTTTCTGAACGTTAAATTACTATTTCACAAACTCCAATACAGCAAAAGTCCCATCAGGTCCCACGACTCTGACCCTTGCACTCTTGCAATTATTGCAACTATTGGTAATTACTTATCGGGTAATTAATGATGGGTAAAGAAGTGTAGCTAAATGTCACGCTCATTGTTTTTGATTAAGTGTCAGCTAAATGGGTGTCCGGATAGCGTGGCGGTCTATTCTGTTGCCTACCAACAGGGGCCTCGCTGGATCGAATCCCCGTGTTACCTCCGGCTTGGTCGGGCGTCCCTACAGACACAATTGGCCGTGTCTGCGGGTGGGAAGCCGGATGTGGGTATGTGTCCGGTCGCTGCACTAGCGCCTCCTCTGGTCGGTCGGGGTGCCTGTTCGGGGGAACTGGTGGGAATAACGTGATCCTCCCACGTGCTACGTCCCCCTGGTGAAACTCCTCACCGTCAGGTGAAAAGAAGAAGCGGCTGGCGGCTCCACGTGTATCGGAGGAGACACGTGGTAGTCTGCAGCCCCCCCCCCAGATCGGCAGAGGGGGTGGAGCAGCAACCGGGATGGCTCAGAAAGAGTGGGGTAATTGGCCGGATACAACTGGGGAGGAAAAAGGGAGAGGGGGGGGAGTGTCACATAAGTGGCTGAAAAATGAAATGTAAACCATACACTGAACAACTGACCACCGCCACTTTTCCTCTGTTCCTTCATCTTGTACACTAACACATGGTGTGATCATCTCCCCCCCCCCCCCCCCCCGCCATGTGTGTGTTTGTGCTAGGGCCTGGTTTGTTTACTTCAGTTGATGTATGCGCTGCCAAACGGGGTGTGTTTCCAGCTCTTAACTTCACCGAGGCTGATGGGACGAGAAAAGCAAGATGGGAGTGTGTGTGTGTGTGTGTGTGTGTGTGTGTGTGTGTGTTTGTTTGTGTTATTTCTCAGTGCATACTGTAAACCACACTCGACATACCCAGCCTCCACCAGGGACCTTCACACACACACACACACACACACACACACACACACGTGCACACGCACACACCGGTACACGGTTCACACACATGCATACAGGTAGATAAGGATGAGATATTTCCATCGATTCATCTGTGTTGAACTTGGCTTGTGAGCCGCAAGCTTGTCAGTGACACAACTCATGAATCTGACAGCCCCCCGTGTGTATGAATGGCGCCACTTCACAGTAAAGACGTCAGTCACCGCAGGGTGTTCACATGCTGTTTGCAGTGTCTTTGTGTATGAGGAAGTACGGTGCCATTCTTGAATTTACTGCACGCCATTAATAAACTACGGTTGGCCACTCGAGAGGACGCGTGTGCACGCATGCACGCACACACACACACGAACACACACAAGATATACGCTCTGGGCTGACAGCGGTGTGGCTCTGCTCTGAATACAGCAACACACCCATCTCGCTTGTTTCAAAATAAGGCCCCTCCAGCTCCTCATCAAAAGAGGCAGACAGATTTACGCTCGCAGCGATGCACCCCCTTTCTTTCAGTCGATCCTCCACGTCCACCAAACTTTAATGGCTCCATATTTTTACTGGCAGAGGAGGAGATGAAGAGAGAGAGAGAGCGAGAGAGAGGCGCGCTGTGTGATTTGGAGTATTTGTAGACCCCGGTTTGTCCCAAAACAACTGGTCGTTTACAGGGTTAGTAGGGCTGTTATTTGCATGCGGAGGGCAGCATGTGTTGGCCATATGCGCCTGATACTAATTTGGTATAAACATCGGGTTTTGGGTATCAATTAGATATTGGCTCTTAATTGGCGAGGCTCTTGGACAAATTGTGGAGCTCAGCTCGCAACGTTTTGAGTTTATTTTAAGACACGTTGAAATCGGTCACGTTAAAAATCGAAGCCGGACCGCCAGTGGGGATTTTACCATGGCTGGTGGGCTGGGGATTGAGAATCGCGCGGCGTTAGGCCCCCCTGAGAAACGAGACTTCCAAGCCTGGCTAAAGTCAACCCCCCCCCAAACACAAATTCACACAACACCCCACCCACCCACTCATTTATTTATGCCTGGCTGTCTCAGAACGCACATACACACACCACATGTGTGTGCAATGCTGCAGTATCGAGGTTCTGCCGGGAAGCAGAGGAAGGAAAAAGTTCAATGTCAGGAAAGCGGGGGGCAGCGGGGGGGCAGCAGGGGGCGGGGGGGCTGCTTGATAGGGTCTTTAGTGTGTTTGGGTGTGTGAGTGTGTAGGAGAGGGGAACACTATAGTTGAGGTTATTTCCTTGAGCTGCAGAGTGAAGATGAATTACCGGCTGCCCAGTTGTCCCTCCACACACACACACACACACACACACACACACACACACACACACACACACACACACACACACACTAGGGGTGTAACAGTACACAAAACCCATGTTTCGGTACGTTTTCAGTACAGCGGGGGGGGACAAAACATGAAATGGCTTTTTTGTTTTTATTAAACGGTTGTTTACTGAACAAACTAGGGTATGACTCTGTCTCTCAAATAAATAAATAAATCTGGCAATACTGCAACACTGTTGCAACCGGCTGCAAGCTGCAAATAAAAAAAAGTAAAATTTACTTTAAAAGTAAATCAAAATAAATATTCCCCTCAAATAAATAGAACATAAAATAGATATCCGTTAAAGGTGCAGCGTTTAGAAAATGAACCGTACTTGAGCCGTACAGCGCTTCACATTAGGACCGCGCCACCTAAGTAAGCACGGAACCGCCCAGACCCGCGGCGCGCCCGGTAGCGAAATTACGAATCATACTATGGCCACGCCAAGACCCGCCCTACTCTGTCTGTGATTGGCTAACCTCACCCTAACCTTAACCAACCCAACCAACGGAGGCAACGAGTACTAGCCAATCAGAGGCATCGGGTCTTGGCGTGGCCTTGGCGTGAGATGTGTAGCCCGCGGCGGCCGCTGGGCTCGAACCCTATCGGATCTTCTGGTGTATCTACGTTTGCCATTACTGCGAGGCTGCCGCTGCGCTGAATCACCGAGGCTGGGCGGTTTCGGTTTTTATTTTTCAAAGCCATCCAGCATGCCGAATTCCGCCACAAGAGGACTATGTTACGTAACCTCACAAGGACAGGAACAACTTTGGGATCCATGGAAACATAAAAATCCGGGTGAACATCAGTTTGGTGAAAATCGGTAAAACCCGAAAACGCCGAGCCTTGTAATTTACCTGCTGTCCGTGGCGAGCGCGCATGCGCGCGCGCGGGAGTTGTTGGTGGCTGAACGTACAGCGTCACGCCCTTTGCGAAAGCTGCGAGCGGGGAAACTCGGGACTTTTAAATGAATCCCGCACACGCAGAGGTTCTGCACGTGCAGGGGTTAAAACAGCGCCGCACGTGGTCGGGCGCCTCTACGGACACAATTGGCCGTGTCTGTGGGTGGGAAGCCGGATGCGGGTATGTGTCCTGGTCGCGTCATTATGGATCCCAGTTTTTCTGTCCCTTATTGGCTAACCCGAACCCCACCCTAACCTTAGCTAACCTAACCGACGGAGGCAACGGGCACTAGCCAATCAGAGGCAGAGTTCCAAGAAAAACAGTGGGATCCATAATAATGCATCGTGGTCGCTGCACTAGCGCCTCCTCTGGTCGGTCGGGGAACCTGTTTGGGGGGGAGGGGGAACTGGGGGGAATAGCGTGATCCTCCCACGTGCTACGTCCCCCTGGCGAAGCTCCTCACTGTCAGGTGAAAAGAAGCAGCTGGCGACGCCACATGTATTGGAGGAGGCATGTGGTAGTCTGCAGCCCTCCCCGAATCGGCAGAGGGGGTGGGACAGAGATCAGGAGGGGTCAGGGTAATTGGCCAAGTACAATTGGGGAGAAAAAAGGGGGGGGGACAAAAAACAAAAAACGACGCTGCATTTGTTGGTACACATGGGTGCCGAACTGAAAAACCCATGCCGAAAATCTGCGGTACGAATACGTGTACCATTACACACACACACACACACACACACACACACACACACACACACACAGCCTTCTTCAACTTCATTTATTTTCATTTGTGTCTTTGATTGATGTGATCATATGGAATCTATGGTGTGTGTGTGTGTGTGTGTGTGTTTACAGGGGTAATGTGTTTACTAGTTAAGAGTGTCATTGTGCCACTTTTCCACACCAGGGACAAAGTGGATGTGACAATCGCTGGGCCGACTCTTGAACCGAAAGCATTTCCCTTGAGACTGTAGTTGTGTAGTTGTGCTGAGCAGTCGTCCAAACTGGCAAGAAACCACCAGCAACAGAAAACCACAGAAGTTGTGTTGCAATACACGGTGCACGGCGTGGCCCTGACTTGGCCTGTTTGGTGCTGAAGTGGAAGCTAGGCAAATGAGTGAAACAGGACATGGCTAATCTTATTATCTCTTGTGTAGTATGTTTGTGTTGGGGTGTGTGCGTGTGCGTGCGTGTGTGTGTGTTACTGAGAGAGATATATGTGAACTGTCAAAGTGTCCATTGAGATTATAATGCACCAAGGGCAGATGGCAAAACATTGTTTGTTTGTTTGTTTGTTTGTTTGTTTGTTTGTTTGTTTGTTTGCGTGTGCATGTGGGGTGAGGAGAGATGATTTCACACACACACACACACACACACACACACACACACACACACACACACACAAACAAACACACATGAACGCACATGCACACACACACACACACATGCACACATGAATGCACACACATGCACGTGAGCACACATGCACACATGAACACATGTGCACACACACACGCACACATGAACACACGTGCATGCACACATGAACACACGCACATGCACACACGAGCACACATACACTGGTGATTTGAAATGCAGGAGAGCGGATGTGTGTGAGTGTGTGTGAGATGTGTGTGAGATGTGTGTGTTGTGTGTGTGAGATGAGTGTGAGATGGATGTGTTTGAGATGGATGTGTTTGAGATGTGTGTGAGATGTGTGTGAGACGTGTGTGAGATGGATGAGTGTGTGTGTGTGTGTGTGAGAGGAGCAGAGGCAGCGGCAGCTGCGTTGTCTTCCTGCTGTTTGTGTTTGTGTCTGAGTGCTTTTTAACCGGGGGTTGTTGCTTCATATCTGCTGCATTCCTGTGTGATCCGTCTGCTGCCCGTCCAGCACACGTTCACCGCTGTGGAAGCTGACCCACTTCTGTGAGAACACACTACTTTTACAACTTTGTGTGTGTGTGTGTGTGTGTGTGTTGCGGTGGTTAAAACAATGTTTAAGTGACCAACTGTGTGAAAGAGTAAGTTGTGCGTGCACAGGTACACGTACGCTCGCCGATTTACAGCATATTTCTCAGCGGTTTGTGTATTTGTGAACTCCATAGTGAAGTTTTAGCAGCATGTGTGTGTGTGTGTGTGTGTGTGTGTGTGTGAGAGAGAGAGAGAGAGAGAGAATGTGTGTGTCTACTGAGACTTGGAGAAGATCTCTGCCAGGGCTTAGGGCTTGGCTGAGAGCACGCCTCAAACCAGTTTACTCTGGTTGTGTAGTGCAGAAGTCTGTGGGCGGGACGAGGACCTCTTAAAGCTGCAGGCCGCGTTTCTGTGCCTGTGTCATGTGTCTACTTCGTGTCTGTGTTTGCATCTGTCCGCGTGTGTTGTTAGTGCGCGTGCGTGCGTGTGTGTGTGTGCGCGCGTGTTCGCATGTCTCAGCATTTTCGTGTGAACGCGGCGTGCCGGCTAGATATCCCAGATAAGCACCTTATCGTATTGGCGACGAGTTGGTGCGGTATGTCTTTTTTCCTTACGCTTAAATAGGTATGTGTGTGTGTGTGTGTGTGTGTGTGTGTGTGTGTGTGTGTGTGTGTGTGTGTGTGTGTGTGTGTGTGTGTGTCTGGTATGTGGTAAATTTCTGGCCCTGCCTTGAGTGATTTTCCCAACACTTAACTTTCAGGGAGACCATGAGCAAAAGTGAAGGTAACGGGAGAAAACTCTTGAGGTGGCGGCGGAGAAGTTTGTGCTTCACAGCAGATTGACCCAGATTACCGGGCTTGTTTACCTTTTTATTAGATTATCAGCTCTCGGAGCACTCACTTCAGCTTCATCTGTGTGTGTGTGTGTGTGTGTGTGTGTGTGTGTGTGTGTGTGTGTGTGTGTGGGTGGGTGTGTGTGTGTGGGTGTGCTCTGCCAGTTCAAGTGGGCAACATAAATAAGGTTAGAGTTGACTGTTCAGCATTGGGTGTGGCGAGCACACCCGGCCTTCGTCTGACTCTCTCTCTGTGTCTCTGCATGGGAAGAGAGGGCGAGGCGTCTCCCATCTCTGTAATCTCTAGTCCAGCTACTTGGTTCTGTGGACGGGTTTACCTTTTTTTTTTTCTCTCCACAATGAGAACCTTTTGAGATCATTCAAATATTGTTTTTATATCGCTATTTTTGTACTCTTTCGTTTTGTGCATGCAGGCTATTTGTGTACGCGTGTGCAGTATTGTGTTATTCATTTAGCGGCTGCGGGGTACTATCTGCTCTCGCTAGCTTCAGGTCGTGTGTAGGTCAAGGATTGTTAGTTCTGATCTACAGGACGTATGACTTGTTTTATTACCTTGCGCTCAATCATATGTTTGTCTGTTGTTCTGCAGGAAGCCCTCAGGTCATGCAGATAAGGAGGTGATGGCTGCCACCGTCCTGACCTCGCTGTCCACATCCCCTCTGGTGCTCCACCCCGCCTCAACACCCACAGGTGACAACACATCCAAGTATTATGTCCCTACGTCAAACTTGCTCATTTAGGACAGGATGAGTTCAAGTCATAATCTTTGAGAGAGGTTTGTTGACTCTGAATTCTGCGAAGGTGATAGAGGTGAGTTTAGGACCTCCCTCTGAAAATCCAGTTTTCTCACCTTGTTACCATGTACATGTGGTGTGAGGGTAATGTTATGTGTAAAATAAGCAGTCAGCTCCACAGCTGGACGTATCGGCTTTGCAGCCGTTAGGGTACCAAGGACGAACTCAAAGAAACGGATTCAGTCAGGCAGGGTTTCATACGCAGCAAAGCTAAGGAGCCTATCCCGTCACTTGACGGGGTGGTGCTTTACATATTATGTGCACCCGCTTCGGTGATGCGGGCCCGAGGAGAAGCACTGTAGCTACAAGTTTGACTACCTGCAGAACGATGGCAGAGATGGGTTTTTGGTTTCGGCTGCAAATTTACCAAAAGGAGAAACGGGTGAGCCTTCATTTATTACCAAATTACCTGGGGCGGCACGGTGACCCAGCAGTTAGCGCTGTGTCGCCTCACAGCAAGAAGGTCCCGGGTTCGAACCCCAGGGTTGTCCAACCTTGGGGGGGGGGGGGTCATCCCAGGTCATTCTGTGTGTGGAGTTTGTTCTCCTTGCGCCTGCAGTGGGGTTTTGTCCGGGTGCTCTGGTTTCCCCCACCGTCAAAAGAAACATGCATGTTAAGGTTTATACTCCTCCCGTGTGTGTCCCTGACCAAGGCAATGGGAAAAGAACTGGAGTTGGTCCCCAGGCACAGCGTGAAGGCGGCAGCCCACCGCTCCTCGCTACACAGATCTCAGATAGGATAGGTTAATTTGCAGTAACCGAATTTCCCCAAGGGGGTTAATAAAGGAAACTTAGCTTAAAAAATGGTAAATGGATTACAGTTATATGGTGCTTTTCTAGCTGCAACAGCCACTCATAGAGTTTTATAATCAATGAATCCCCCATATTCATCCATGCACACACACTGTAAGGTGCCAACCTGCTCATCGGGAGCAGTGAGGGGTTCGGTGTCTTGCTCAAGGGACACCGACATTTTTGCATGCAGGAGCCGACGACCGAACTGGCAACCCTCCAAGTTACCAGATGACCTGCTCTACCTCCTGAGCCACCGCCAGAGGTAGAGCTTCCGCCCTCGCTGCCGAAAATCAGAGAGAAATGGGTGCGGTGTATTGGGGAAAATCGTAATGTCCCAGCCAAACGACCAGAGAAAACGTGGGTTTGCAGTAACCGTTTTCAAGAGCGCTGATTTGAAAACTCATCACAAGGACAGATGGGTTTTGCCACAAAACTTATATTGAAGCCCGGCGCTGTGTTGTCCCTTTATCCAGGGGGACACAGCCAGTACGAGCTGACATGTTGGTCAACTGGTAAGTTTGTTTTTCTTTCTCCAGAGACAGTTAAGGGCGAGACTAGTGAACCCAGTTGGAAGACACAGGAAATGGACGAAGGCAGGTATGGCAGGCCAGGTACGAGGCGGATCGCAGAGGGCCGGGCACGGCTGGACTACGCCGAGCACAGGGACCAGCAGGCGAGGCAGCCAGCCAGGCAGGAAGGCAGATGAATTGGAGAGTGGCAAATACTAAACACAACGAAAAGGCGATTAGACTAACAAGCAACAACACCGGGACAATAATCTGAAAGCTTTGCAGAGCAGCCAAGCACATGAGACCAACATAATAGCTCAAACAGCTATCTGGTGATGAGTGGTTGAAGAGCCGGGTTTCTTTCACTGCCGGGGTTGATGAGCTTGATGGAAAGCAGGTGTGTGGCTGAGCGGCGAGGTGAAAGTAGGTCAGGAGAGAGAGAGAGAGAGAGAGAGAGAGAGAGAGAGAGAGAGAGAGAGAGAGAGAGAGAGAGAGAGGGATTTTAATTTTAAAGCAAATCTTTATTTAACAAAAAACAGACGTGACATCTTTTTAACAATATGAACAAAGTCACTCCTTCACAATAACTTGTCAAACAAAGACTTCATTTTCCATCACAGAACCGATTCCCATATCGAGAGAGAGAGAGAGAGGGAGAGAGAGAGAGAGCGAGAGAGGGGGAGAGAGAGAGCGAGACAGAGAGGGAGAGAGAGAGAGAGGGAGAGAGGGGGGGAGAGAGAGAGAGCGAGAGGGGGGGAGAGAGCCAGACAGAGAGGGAGAGAGAGAGGGAGAGAGGGAGAGAGGGGGGGGAGAGAGAGAGGGAGGGAGAGAGAGAGAGAGGGAGAGAGAGAGAGCGAGAGAGGGGGAGAGAGAGAGCGAGACAGAGAGGGAGAGAGAGAGAGGGAGAGAGGGGGAGAGAGAGAGAGAGAGAGGGAGGGAGAGAGGGAGACTGGCTGGCTTCAGGCTAGGTGGACGCGGAGGGTGTGACAGACTTTGGGTGACGTTGAAAGCGTTTCTTCCTGACGGTGTATCTGGTGTTTATCTACGAGGTAGATAACTTGTCAGAGTTGGCGAGAGAGACCAAGCTTTATCTAACAATAGCAACACATTATTAGCCGATTGATAACGTAGGCAGGCCCAAGGCTCATGTTGTCTGTTGCGTTTCTAATGTTGTCAATAGCGATACATAACATACGTTACCACTCTTGATACACCCACTTGTACATGACCCTGTCCAATTTTCTGCTCTTCTTAAGAACCGGTTTCTGGTTCTTATATATATGGCTGAATTACTCCCCCCCCCCCTTTTTCCCCTTTCTTTCTTCTTCTTCTTTTTTCTCTCCCCAATTGTACTTGGCCAAGTACCCTGCTCTTCACATCCGGCTTCCCACCCACAGACACGGCCAATTGTGTCTGTAGAGATGCCCGACCAAGCCGGAGGTACTACAGGGATTCAAACCGCCGACCCCCCGTGTTGGTAGGCAACGGAATAGACCGCTACGCTACCCGGGCACCCCGGCTGAACTACTATTATATCGCCACTTGCAGAGGGGTGGGGGAGATTTGAATTGAGGGCGGGGATAATTTGCATATTCAAAGATTATAGAATTTATAATGAGGGAGAAGGAGTAGATGTGATTTTTTTAAGGATTTTAACAAGATAATTGAACTTATTTTGCAGAAAAAAAAACACGTCAGACAATTTATTATATCAAACAGAACATTGTATGTTGTAAAACATGGCTGGAAGGGGTCCTTTACTCTGAATTAGGGTAAGATGGGCGGTGTCGTTCACTCTTAGCCATCTGAGTGTCCAACGTCCAGTCACCCTGCCGTGGATGAGGCTGGATGAGTTGTATCCGCCTGAGCCTAGGCCACGTTTAGCATCGTCTCCATCCAATGTGTGTCATTGAGAGCCATGTGCAAGCAGGTGGCTGCGAACTCACAATTCCACGAATTTGCCTACTCCGGTTGATGGTGTGCGTATTAGTAAAATTAACTGCTGTGGTCATCGGTTGCAACCAAAAATCTTTATTTACAACATGGCTCTTGATGACACGTGGTTGGAGACCACTGTGTTAAGACTTAACAGTTAGCATTTAACAGGAGTATTGTTATCAGCAGTCGCCGCTTATCTCTGTATCTATGCCTTTACTACAGCCTAGCACTCCTTGCCAACTACTTGGCCTCCACTCTGTCACCATAGCTGCTGTTGCTGTAGTTATCGCTGCAGTGGCCGCTATCGCCTTGCCAGCCTCAGCAGACGTTCAAAGTCCCGTCGGATATTTTTGGCCTGGCATTACAACAAGGCCAACAGACCTTGTTTGTGTTTTTGGTTCAGCAGCCATATGGCACGGCACAAACCATGGGGCAACATATAGCAACCTGCTGTACCGGCGGGGACAAAGGTCAGATTAATCAACGGGGACAAAGGTTTTCCCTGTTAAGACAGACAGTCATTAGATCTTGGCGGCTTAAGAAGATGCTGCGAGTGGTTCGGCTGAATAAAATGTTTACTTGTGGCAAGTGGAGCAGAAGTTTGTCGGCGGCTGTGATAATTTTGATTACGTCACCACTTTTTTCAACCCTGGTTATTATCTCTGCCAGGCGGTAGCCTGGAGGGGATTATGTATTGGGTCGTGCGCGCGTGTGCGTCCATGGCTAATCTTGCTAACTATCAGCCTAAAAATTTTTGTGCGGTTACGAGTGCACGATGAAGAATCTCTCATAGTCGCAGTGATTCAAAACCTTCGAAAAACATTTGCTCTCGCTATCGTGGCTCCCTCGCTCCGTTCGTTCTCTAGTTTGCTCGACTGACGCTGCTTGCTGTCGCTGCCCGATCTGAGTCAACTGTGCACATGGGCGACTCACCGCCACATGGAAGTGCTGTAGTCTCAAATGTTAAAACTCCGCTATAAAAATACAATTTCAAGAGTGGGATTAACCACGGTCATGGCTGGAAATCATCTCAGTGGCAACAATAACACATTTCACATGGCTGATCTATGTTTTCTTACCGTTGCCATGCACAGGTGCGACTCACATCTACGGCTGATTCAAAACTTTATGTATTTGGGAATTAGTCTTGAAAGTAAATGAGAAGTCGTCCATATTTTGCAAGCCAGCAAATCATTCACTGCTGATCTCAGCACAGGAGAACTGGAGGAACACCGGATCAACCAAAAATAATTCGCCTTATTCGCCTCGCCGCCACGTGGAAGTGCTGTAGTCTCCAGTGTTAAAACGCCACTATAAAAATACACTTTCAAGAGTAGGATTAATTAGGGGCATCCAGGTGGCGTGGCTCGTCCTGGGTTTGACATTAAACGTCAACCGTCGGGTCGTTGGCACCTAAACCGTTACCCCCACTTCAACCCCATGGTTGTTGTGAGGAGGTTGTGTGGACACCCAGCAGGACTAAAAAGAAAAGCTGTCAAGGGCTGATGAGTTCCTCTGTGAACCAATGGCCATCCATACCTGGAGAGGAGATCGGGACCACCAGGTACTCCCCCTACTGAAACACAATGATGACTCAACCTGTTGAGGCATCAGCTGTGCTCCTACGACCTCCATAGGTTACGGAACTGATGATGTTGATGATGATGAGGTGGCGCCGCGGTCTATTCTGTTGCCTACCAAAATGGGGATTGGCGGTTTGAATCCCCGTGTTACCTCTGGCTCAGTCGGGCATCCCTAAAGACATCGGAACAGAGTGGGGTAATTGTCCGGATACAATTGGGGAGAAAAGGAGGGGGGGGAAATCCCCCCTCCCCAAAAAGAGGAAGATTAATTACAGTCACCGCTGGAAATAATCTCAGTAGCTACAACAAAACATCCCCCATGTCTGAGCTATGTTTTCTTACCATAGTTTTATGATCGAAAGTCGATCAGCAGAGCAGCCATTCGCCCTCATACATTTTATATCATGAAGACCATTACGGTTAAACACATTTGAAGTCTTTTAATAAGGGCTTTGAAATTATTATCGCCATCATTTAATGTCAGACTTGGTCGCTTTCGTGTGAGGGTCCACCTAGGAGCCTGCACATCCACAGACTGAAAGACAAAACGTTTTTATTAGGTAGAATTTTTTTTTTTGGCATGAGTGCTGGATATTAATTTTTTTTTTCACATTTCCCATTCAGTCAACTTTGGCACTGTGCAAAAGTCTTGTAAAGGCAGGAAAAACGCAGATTTTTCTGGCCATAGGTGCGTGTATTACCCTTCTCCCAGTCGGCGAGAAAAGGCCAACTTCGAACGCCGGGGAGAATACGCCTGGCAGAGATCTGCACTCTGCTGAATGCACTCCTCTAGTGTAGGAATGAATCGGCCTCTTTAAAATCTAAAATTCTGACAATAAAGACTTGTTACAGTGATTAGAACACTCTGACATAAAATGAACATTAAATTGCAGGAAATGTGAAGACCCCAACACTCACAGTAACCGCCATTCCCCTGAAACGTTCCCTTCCCTTCACCTCTGACACCCCTTATAATACTATTTTCAAAAATTAAATTGGCCTTTTCTCTTCAAAGTCATTGTTTATATTTATGCAGTTTTCCTCCTAATCATATATTGCATTGGGTTAGGAGATAAGCTTGGCACGGTTGAAATCCTTTGAAGGTCACATGTGGCGAGGCCCCGGTAATTCTATGCAGCAATCCTTCTATGGACTACATTGATCCAAGAGTGACTTTCATATGAACCAAGATTCAGCTCCTTATATTTCCATAGAAACAGTTGGATGTGATTTAATCCCCATTTTAAAAGCTATTAATCTCAATTCTATGTTAAGGTTTAATATTTTTTTTCCATTACGTTTCACCACATCAGACATCAGATGAAGTCTGTTCGATTATGGAGGCTTACATTTTGGATTGGTCAAAAGGCAAAGTATGGAAAAGGTTTTTAGGCCACAGATGACTGAAAAGTATTATGATATGTAATCTGGGAACGTAAAGCTGTGTTGTGCATGGTATGTTGATCTCCATATAGCCAACTCAGAGGGTTGGGTTGCTGATATTGTGCTATATTTCAGATGACAAGGACAATGGAAGCTATATACATCCAACAGCCAATTGATGATTGATTTTTTTTTGCATTTAGGAAGTGTTTTGGGCCTTTGGAATTAAAATTTTCTCTCTTTTTTTCCCCCAAAGATGTTTTATATAAATTGCCTCACCACACCAAACAAATGACTTGCTTAAACTGAAATTTCACCAATGGATTTGTGTATGTGCAGTCAGTACTGGTGAGTAATGTAGTCGATTGAAGTGGTTAAGTCCTCACTATGTATGATGTTGATGGAGAAATTGGTGTTGTCTTGCTCGCAGCGCCTACACGTACCAAAATGCATTTGCACATAAACCTCTGTAACGTCATCCATAAAATCTTCTGCACTAGTCGGGAGATAATTTCCACCACTGGAAACGTAGCTTAGCCGAGAGAACAAGAATCTGTTTTTTGAACAACGTGTTTAGAGTATTAGAAACCCTGCTAGGCTGTAGTTTCTCCAATGCCAACTGACGTCACAATTAGAAATGTCCCGATACCATTTTTTCACTACTGATACTACAGCTTTGGCTATCTGCCGATACCGATATCAGGTCGATATTTTGTTTTACTCTTGAACAAATAATAAATAAATACAATGAAGCACTTCGCTCATTGATGGCCAATTAGCCACCTAAAGACATCTCACTCAAATGGAGAACAAATATTTCCCCAGTATGTAGTCCACAACAACAGTTGATTGGTGACTGCCATCCATCCTTTATGCAATGAAAGACCACCACCCATTTTAATATTGTTTGACAGAGTGTTGTAGTGCATACAGTAAATGAAATCAATACCTTCAAGCAATATTAAAGTGGGATCGCTGAAAGATGTAAACTCAGTGTAAGACTTAACTTGTTCCAATATGATGGCCCCATGAAAATGGTGGTTCTCTCAGGCAACTAACTGCCTGTCTTCAACTGTGTCAGTGATCAAGTCAAACAGCCAATCAAAGGTCACGGTCAGTATTCAAAGTGACCAGTCAAAGGAGCGGAGACATCCTCCACGGTCTATTCCATCCCCGTCTCCAAAGTCCGCGGAGCAGAAAAGCCCCTTCGTGATGATGCTTTTCCACTTGCAGATACTATCCTGCTCGCTCGTATCATGTGCACGCACTTGGTTTTTATGGTGCACGGGTTTTGACCGCCATGTGGCTACTACCAGGGCTGGAACTGGGATTTGTTATGTGGGTGGGCTCTGTGGTTTCAGGGTTCCTTGGGTGGATGTGTGTGGTTATAGACTACAAAATCTGATCGATATCAATAGACAAACTAAATGAAATATAACAAGATGAAGGTGAGACAACCCTCTGCTCTGAACACTAAATCAAAGTCATTCTGGATATTGTTGGCAGTGTGCAAAACTACAAACAATGACAATAAAATCTTTCTGTAAGTGCAGTGTGTATCTGTATCAGTGGTGTTATTACCACTAAAGAAGAGAATACAAAATAATACAAACAGAACAGTCTCTTTGACAGTTACATTAATCGGGAATTACATTTTACAAATATACACGGGCTACCAACACCTTTCCCAATTTCCAAACTTTTCCATGACTGGTGGCTACCAAAAGATTGGAGGCAACCTGCTTGCAAACTATCTTGCGTTAGCATCATTTTGTAAAATCAAAACATTGTTTAAGCAGGATCAGAGCAATTTACATTCTGTTATTAAACCTGTCAGTTTCTGACCTATTTCTCTCCCTACCTTGCCATCCATGGATGCCACATACTGGCCTCCAGCTCAGCTTGATTAATGGGATGGTTCATATCAATTCACAGTCACGCTATGAAGCCCGGCAAAATGCTGCTGGCTGCAGAGAGCAGAAGAGTAATTAGCCAGTGTGCTGATATTGCTGCCATACCTAGCTAGCTAAATTAACTTACTTGGCTGTCTGAGGATATGATGAGTTTGTCTTGATAATAAATGATCATGGTCACTGGTTTGTAGTTAATAACGTTTACAGCAGTTTGCTAAAATATCAGTGTTGATGGAGGAGTCTCTGTACGTGACAGACAGAGCCATCAGTGAGTGTATACCACGCAGATATTCCCACTAGGGATGCTGCAGTGAGGACGTTTTCCCACTGGTTAATAAACTCATGATGACAACAACGGTGTTACCGGATATGCCGTCCGGACTTTTCCCCCAGGGGTGCGCCTCCGCCAGGTTCCAAATGAGTTGGGCACAGCAGCCGGTGCATACGATAGTCAGCTGACCGCTAAGGTGATGATGCAGCATCATTTTAAACTTAAAAAAAAAAACCATGGATCATTATTTATTTGAAAGGCCAGCATGTAATATATGTATTTTCAAACAATAAAGTCAGAGTAAAATGTGTGAATAAATTAACTGTTGATGAAAGATTTTTTTTTTTTTTTTTTTGGGGCCAGTGCTCAACTCCACCTGATGACGTTTGAGATGCTGTGTGGCGGTGCTGAGCCCCGGACAGCCCCAGCCTAATTTGATAATGCCTGGCGACTATTGTTATCACTTGACACGCTGCGCCACTTAACCGGATGTCTCGCAACACAGGAAGTGATAAGATACAAGCATTTAGGCGATGGTTCAAGCTAGATTTCCCCGTGGTTTGTATCGGATATGTATCAGATCATGTTTTTCATTCCCCTCCGATATCGATGCTGTGGCTCGAACCGGGACATCCCTAGTCACAATACATCACTTGGCAGCCACAAAAAGATTTGGTTTCACTGCTGCTCCAGAGATGCAGAAACGATCGGGAACCACAAGTCAAGTCAAGTCAATTTCATTTGTATAGCCCAATATCACAGCTTACAAGTTTGCCTCAAGGGGCTTTACAGCAACACAACATCCTGTCCTTAGACCCTCTCATCAGATAAGTAACAACTCCCTAAAAAAAAACCCTTTAATAGGGAGAAAAAATAGGAAGAAACCTCAGGGAGAGCAACAGAGGAGGGGTCTCTCTCCCAAGACAGACAACGTGCAGTGGATGTTGTGTTTACACAATTTACAGTATACAAGGTTGAAAGAGGATAACAGAATTATAATGGAATTATAAAATATATGACGAATATGATGAGGAGGATGCCAAGCAGACGCCACTGGAACAGCCCAGGACCTGAGCCACACGACCAGCATCACCATGTAAAAAAAAAAAAAAAAAATAGTCACCCATCCAAGTGAGAGAAAGATATAACATTAAAACAGGATAACAAAATTATATGGATTTATATGATTTATAAAAAGAAAATGGTGAGGAGGAGGATGCCACATTTGCTGTCCCTGTCGCAGATAGACAGAGATAATGTTGAGAATTGGTGAATTTTCCCTTTAAGACCTAACAATTCAAGCACTTGGAATTAGAATATGTTGGTCTTGTTACGTACCTCAACTTAAATGATTGAAAGTACTGCCACAATTCTGTAATATATCTTAGTACAGCTGATATGCCAATATGCTGTAGCCAAAATCAGGATAGGCAATTATACACAATTAGTTGTGCAGCAAATCCACCCAAAAATTACTTTTTGATGAACAGTCTACTCGGTAACAATGAGATTTTACATAGACCAAGCACTGCCTGTCTAACGTTTATTTATATAATCTCTGCATTACTTAGCTAGTGCTTTTACTTTTTGTTTTTACAGGCATCTCAAATATGACTTGAATCAACCAGTCAAATTTTGTCTGCATTGCACATTTCGTACAAAGAGCGCAGCACATTGTGCTTTGCGTCTTTTCATGAGAACACTTAAAAAAAACAATTATATAGCAACGTGGAATTAAATTAGGCCCTGTAGCTGCATTTTTGTTATTTTATAATAGTGCACACTCTCTCAGACTAATATTTAAAACTCTGGCTGGTTTTCTTCAATAACAAAGCAATTGCTTAATTGTTTTGTCTAAATTATTTCTAATTCACTGCTTGTGGTGTGGATGATGAACTGAAGATACTGTGGATGTCTCTTTTTCTTTCCTCAGCTGCTGTCCCAGAGCCAGCGAGCAGGGGCTGGAAGGACGCGCTGTCAGCGAGCTACAGCAGTTCCACCAGTGGAAACTGGAGCTGGGATGCCAGTGACCAATCAGTGCCCTCCACACCGTCCCCCCCACTGTCCAACGATGCCAACAAGAGCTTCCTGCTCTCCTCCCAGGGTGACGACATCTGCGAGGATGTCACAGAGAGCACGCACTTCCTGTTTGAGGACCCCATACCCCGGAAGCGAAAGGTAAGGATGGGGATTGAAATTGTTTTTTTTTTTTTTTTTGACAGGACGTTTTCTATTCTTTTTGTCATCAGTACTGTTACAGACCTTCAACAGCAACCTACCTCCACTTTCTGAAGTGTGTATTTGCAAACAGATAAAATTACAGACCATAATTAGTCAACATCTCTGATGTTATGTAACTGATCTTGAACATGGAAAGTGAGTGGAATTACTTTGGATACTCAACACCACAACTGTCGATGTTTGCGGGTTTAAGGTTTGCAGCGACTTGTGTGTCACACTGTGGTTATCTGCAGACCACTAGTAAATGGCATTAAAAGACTGTTTGAACATTAGTCTTTCTGAAGTCTGGGATTAAGCATCTACTATATCATACTTCAGGGTCACATTTATTGAGACTCTGCTACTGTGGGGGCACTGTCATAAAGCAGCATTGTTCTCAGAGAATCCAATAGGAACAGTGAGAAAATGAAATTGCCATGTGATTTCAGAGCACCCTACATGAGACCTGTCACTGTCTATCTATGCCCTTATCTCTAAACCCCCCTTCTCTCTCTCTCTCTCTTTATAATATATACAATAACACACACACACACACACATATATATATATATATACACTACCGTTCAAAAGTTTGGGATCACCCAAACAATTTTGTGTTTTCCATGAAAAGTCACACTTATTCACCACCATATGTTGTGAAATGAATAGAAAATAGAGTCAAGACATTGACAAGGTTAGAAATAATGATTTGTATTTGAAATAAGATTTTTTTTACATCAAACTTTGCTTTCGTCAAAGAATCCTCCATTTGCAGCAATTACAGCATTGCAGACCTTTGGCATTCTAGCTGTTAATTTGTTGAGGTAATCTGGAGAAATTGCACCCCACGCTTCCAGAAGCAGCTCCCACAAGTTGGATTGGTTGGATGGGCACTTCTTGCGTACCATACGGTCAAGCTGCTCCCACAACAGCTCAATGGGGTTCAGATCTGGTGACTGCGCTGGCCACTCCATTACCGATAGAATACCAGCTGCCTGCTTCTGCTCTAAATAGTTCTTGCACAATTTGGAGGTGTGTTTAGGGTCATTGTCCTGTTGTAGGATGAAATTGGCTCCAATCAAGCGCTGTCCACTGGGTATGGCATGGCGTTGCAAAATGGAGTGATAGCCTTCCTTATTCAGAATCCCTTTTACCCTGTACAAATCTCCCACCTTACCAGCACCAAAGCAACCCCAGACCATCACATTACCTCCACCATGCTTAACAGATGGCGTCAGGCATTCTTCCAGCATCTTTTCATTTGTTCTGCGTCTCACAAACGTTCTTCTTTGTGATCCAAACACCTCAAACTTGGATTCATCCGTCCACAACACTTTTTTCCAGTCTTCCTCTGTCCAATGTCTGTGTTCTTTTGCCCATCTTAATCTTTTTCTTTTATTGGTCAGTCTCAGATATGGCTTTTTCTTTGCCACTCTGCCCTGAAGCCCAGAATCCCGCAGCCGCCTCTTCACTGTAGATGTTGACACTGGTGTTTTGCGGGTACTATTTAATGAAGATGCCAGTTGGGGACCTGTGAGGCGTCTGTTTCTCAAACTAGAGACTCTAATGTACTTATCTTCTTGCTCAGTTGTGCAACGCGGCCTCCCACTTCTTTTTCTACTCTGGTTAGAGCCTGTTTGTGCTGTCCTCTGAAGGGAGTAGTACACACCGGTGTAGGAAATCTTCAATTTCTTAGCAATTTCTCACATGGAATAGCCTTCATTTCTAAGAACAAGAATAGACTGTCGAGTTTCAGATGAAAGTTCTCTTTTTCTGGCCATTTTGAGCGTTTAATTGACCCCACAAATGTGATGCTCCAGAAACTCAATCTGCTCAAAGGAAGGTCAGTTTTGTAGCTTCTGTAACGAGCTAAACTGTTTTCAGATGTGTGAACATGATTGCACAAGGGTTTTCTAATCATCAATTAGCCTTCTGAGCCAATGAGCAAACACATTGTACCATTAGAACACTGGAGTGATAGTTGCTTGAAATGGGCCTCTATACACCTATGTAGATATTGCACCAAAAACCAGACATTTGCAGCTAGAATAGTCATTTACCACATTAGCAATGTATAGAGTGTATTTCTTTAAAGTTAAGACTAGTTTAAAGTTATCTTCATTGAAAAGTACAGTGCTTTTCCTTCAAAAATATGGACATTTCAATGTGATCCCAAACTTTTGAACGGTAGTGTATATATATATAAACGACAGATATATATCAGCTCCCATGGCGCTGCACCTGTTGTTTTGACAAGCAGCAGTAGTTTTGTTTGCTTGTATTTGCTTGTTTTGTGTTTTATCATGGATTTTTAACGCGTTTGTCATGTGAATGGTGTTTTTTCTGTCTTTTACTACGTGGAGTTATCATAGATTCAATGAGTGCTTTGTTTGTGAACATGGTTGCTCTAGGGACTGTTTTGAACTTTCACCAATTGACGATATTGCAGAGATGACTATTGGTGATCTCAAAATATTTACACAATGACAGTTTTGATAAACACTCATTAGTAATGTGGATATTATGTCCAAATCGGTAGAGACAAATAATATAACAGCTAGAACAGTCTAATAAGTAAAGAAAATTGCTTCTCTTTACGGTATTGCAGCCTTTAAAACCAGGAAAAGGCAACGCTCGTTTCATATCACGATATTATGATATCCAAAATCCCAGAGGATATCGAGTCTTATATCATGATATTGATATGCTATCAATTTCTACCAGTATGTACGCTGTCCAACAAGATATGGTAAAGTGCTGGACTTGTGCTATGGCACCATAAAGGCAGCCAATAAATCTTGTGCAATGGCACCATTAGGCTCTTCTGACCACAACTGTTTCCTTATAGCCCAGGTCTACCAGTCAGCCCTCAAGAGGGAAAGTTGAGCGCAATGAGGTTGCTGTGTGGACAGAGGGCGCTATTCAGGAACTGATTGGCTGTTTTCACAGCACCGACTGGCATGTTTTTAAAGATTCTTGTACTGACTTACATGAACTGTCTTCCCAGGAAGACAATTACATTGTACCCAAGTAATAAGTCATGGGTCAGTAATTCCCTCAAGAATACTCTCAATCAGAAAAAGCTAGCTTTCCACCAGGGTGACATTCACCAACAAAGAGATGCTGAAAAGTTGGTGAAAAGGGAAACAAAGCTGGCCAAAATGTGGTTTAAAGGCGAGGTCTAAAACTTAAGAATGGCAGTTCTCGCACTGCTTGGTGGGGAATCAATTCGGGACAAGGCAAAAGGGGTGTTTAAGCCTGATCAGTCTGACTCTGTCCTGGCAGAGGAGTTAAACCAGTTTTACTTGAGATTTGATTCCCATGATTTTAGTGATGAACTGACCCAATTTAGAGTTGCTTCAGAGGACAGTCAGATCCAGATTGATGAAATGGACAGCTGGAGAACTCCTGAACAGACAAATGTGAGGAAAAGTCATGGGCCTGACCGCATCAGCGGCTGACTCCTTAAAAACTGTGCTTTGGTCTTGTGTGGCATTTTCACGTGTATTTTCCATCTCCCTTTACCAAAAAAGTTCCTATATTATGGAAAGAATCTATAGTTGTTCCAGTGGCCAAGGTTCCATCACCAAAGGTGTTGAATGATTATCACCCTGTGGTGCCTACCTCATTAGTTAGGAAAGGTTTTGAACGAATCTTGAAGAAGAGCTTACTGGCCATAACACAGAGCGTAACTGACCCACTCCAATTCACGTTTCAAACAAGGGAGGGGGTAGAGGATGCCACAGCAATATTGCTGGATTTTGTTGTTGGGCACCTGGAGGGTAATACGATGCATGTATGCTTATGATTTGTTGAGTTCTCATCTGTTTTTAACTGCATGCAGCCCCATATTCGAGCTCGTAGACTTTCTGAAATATCTGAAATTGACTTCGGCACTAGATGTTGGTTGACTGGTCGACTTCATGACAATGAAGTCAGAGAACCTGTGTTAATGATACTTGGCTTGAGGCCCTGATATGTTACACAGGATCACCCCAGAGGTGTGTTTTGTCACCTTTATTTGTGCTCTACACCAGTGACTGCCAGATTCTGTTTGAGTCAAGGTTCATAATCAAGTCTGCTGATGATTCGGTGATTGTCAGCTTCCTGCAGGACCACGAGGTGGGCCATGGTCCAGCCTTGGACAATTTCATCAAATGGAATGATGACTCATACTTGCAACTCAATGTCCCCAAGACAAAAGAGAGGCTTATTGACTTTTGCCGAAACCCTCCGTCACAGCACCAACTTTTATCGATGGCATAGCTGTGGAGACAGTAAGCCAATATAGGTACTTGGGCACCATCCTAAATGAAAAAAGGAATTTTGATGCCACCACTGACACCATCCACAAAAAAAGCCAATCAGAGACTGTTTTTCTTGAGAAAGTTGAGGGGTTTTAATGTTGACAGATCGCTCTCGAAAATTTTTTATTCATCTTTTATTGGGTCAGTTTTAGTGTGTGTGTGAGTGTGTGAACATGGCACTGTAAAAAATATTTGGAATTTTTGTCTGTTCCTCCAATTTTTTTCCCAGCTCTGCTACATTAGGTTTCAAAGTGTTACTTCAGCTCATACCACAAGATTTCAATGGGATTTAAGTTTGGACTTTGGCTGGGCCAGAATATTAACCTTACAGAATATCAACTTTCTTTTATTAAGCCAGTCCTCAGTAGTTTTCTGTGTGTACTTTGGGTCACTGTCCTGTCTGTCCACCCTAAATGCAGATATCATCCTGACTGAAATAGTTTCTCTTCAAGAATTTGCTTGTAGCCGCTCTCCCAGTGACATGGAATCTGTGAAGTGTTGAAGAGATTTTTTTTTAATCTCTGGACAGTTTGTCCCATTCCTGCAACAAAACGCTTGCTCAGCTTGTTAGGATGTCCTGATCTTAAGAAGTGTATGGGTTGTGCTGTATTTTTTACCCCTATTTTGTCACCATGAACTTTGAGGTGCTCCAAGCAAGGTTTGAAGTTTTGCTAATCGTTTCGTGACCTTCCTCAAGTTTTTGCCTCCAAAAAATGTCATCCTGAAGTTCCACAGGCAGTTCCTTGGCTGTTATGACAGCAGCACTGATATGATCTGCTGTCTCATCTTTGAGACCTTAAAAAGTTTGTGATACCTATTGCACAAGCGGATTCGACACGTGTGAGGTCCCAAGAAAATTGAGTACACCTGGTTCAATTTAAGTTCTTAGTAAAAAGGGGTTTAATGCTTATGAAATAGGTATTTTAAATTGTTGAAATAGGATTCTGAAGACATCTAAATACTTAACTTCATTTTGAAATCACAGAGAATGACTTACTGGAGTGGGGGGGGACGTGATTTAATTTGACTCTGCAGCACACCAAAACAATAAAAAAAACTGGCAGCAAACACTTTCTGAAGCCCCTGAATGAATTTGTCTTTGTCTCTCCCCTGCGTCTCTTCCCATGTGATGGAAACAGACGAGAAATTGGAGGTGGTTTCGGTGTCAACGCCTGCTTCCTTTTCACCTTTTTCAACTGCCTCTGAGGGGAAGAAGTGGAAGATTAGAAAGGGTGAGGGAGAGGATGCGTTTCCATCCATGCGGGGGCAGAATGATCAGAGAGGAATAATGCAGCGTTGAAGGGATGCATGAAGAAGTTTTGAGAGCGTAGAAGAGGAAGTGAATTCGAGCTTCCGCTCCCAAAACAGGAGGCTGTAGAGAAGACACATGCTGTGTTGTATACGGTGATAGAGGAGCGCACAAGGGAGTTTGTAGGTTGATCCTGCAGGAGTTGGCCACAAGTGAGAAATATTTACGTTTGTAACGGAAGGAACTGTAATCAGGAATCAGGAACATTTTGTCATTTCATTCCATGCACCTGCATACATGAAATGAAACAAAATATAATTTCCCCCAGCCAAAAACACATATATCCAAACTACAAGAACACATAGTCTATCCAACCTACAAAAAAACAACTACAAGAACACATATATCCAAACTACAAAAAAACAACAACTGCAAAAACACATATATCCAACATATCCAAAAAAAAAAATTTCCCTGTCCAAGAGAGTGAATGTCAGGATGACTGTCGGAAGTGCCGGTCTGCATGGGCTAGCATTTAGCTTAGCCTGCCCCACTTCTGCGTCCTGTCAGACCGCCCTCGGTGTGTCCTCCTCAGGCGCAGCTCCAGGCGGGGCCGTGGTCCCTGGACCCACTGAACGCAGCAGACCAAGCTCTTAGCCGATCCAATGCCAGCTCTCCCAGCCAGACGCCTTCGACACACCTCCCCACACTCCACACGACGACACCAAAAACAGTCAATGCTAGGCGAGGCCACCAGACCACCCTCGGTGTTATCGGAACTGCCGGTCTGCATGGACTAGCATTTAGTTTAGCCCGCCCTGCTTCTGTGTCGTCAGACCGCCTTTGGTGTTACCTCTTCGGGCGCAGCTCCAGGCAGGGCCATGGTCCCTGGGCCCACAGGACGAGGAGACCAAGCTCTCCCAGCCAATCCAGCACCAGCTCTCTCAGCCATCAAACGAAGACACAAACTTAGACGCCGACGCGGACAAAGACACTGCATGGACAGTACTGGGTGAGGCCGCCGCAAATGTGAATTTGCGCCGCCATCTTCCCACACCGGAAGCGGAAGTACATGACTCTCAAGGCTCGTAGTATCGTAGATGGGTAAGCAAGAATCGACCAATACCGACATACTGTATGAGTTATATGAATGTGGGTTGCACTTTAGCGTGGTCTAACCTAACGTTAGTTTACTGTAACCCAGCCCAAGCCTAGAAGTACAAGTACAAGTAAGCAGCAGCCCCCGGGATTGATGAATGTTGGTTTTCTGTGAAGGCATTGAGTTAAGAGGATTATTGAGCATGGAAATTGTCAATCTTACTGTAAACAGTGTTAAGATGCAAGAAAAAACGCATTAAGTGATTTGTGATTATTTGTTGGATTAATGACTAGCTTTGTGCCTTGTGATTTTACAAGCAGGGTTCTGCGAATAAAGAGAATGCTAGAGGATATGAATACATCTGGCATCACTCAGTGGTTTGCATGTTAGAGAGGAAATGAGAGAGAGTAAGAGCTCAAATTGGAATGGTGTCTGAGGGGTTTAATATTTACCACTCAGAGTTAATATTTAAACTGTTATCCGTAGCTTTGGCTGTTTATCAATGTTTTGCTGATGATGCACAGTTCACCATTTATGATTGTCCGGATGGAATAAAAAACGGATGGCTTACCGTTTCCTCCAGTTAAAAGCCAAAAAAAAAGAAGAGAGAAGATTTTAGCTTCAGGTCTGGCTCATCGTATGGGGTTGATCAGTCAAAGCCTGACCCATCGTGCCTCCTATATTAAGTTGAAAGCCTAAAACTTGATTTTGATTTGATATACTTTATTAATCCCGTGGGGAAATTCTGCTCTGCATTAAACCCATCCTAGCTGTGTAGCTAGGAGCAGTAGGCAGCTGCCGTGCAGCACCCGGGGGATCAACTCCAGTTCGTCTTGCCATGCCTCGGTCAGGGGGCACAGGCAGGAGTATTAACCCTAACATGCATGTCTTTCTGATGGAGGAGGAAACCGGAACACCCGGAGAAAACCAGACACAGGGAGAACATGCAAACTCCACACAGAGGACGACCTGGGATGACCCCCCAAGGTTGGACAACCCCGGGGTTCGAACCCAGAACCTTCTTGCTGTGAGGCAACAGCGCTAACCACTGGGCCACCGTGCCACCTTGGGTGTTATTCTAAACCCACATTTAATATTTTCAAGTCCTCTGTGCTTTCTGAGACATGGAACATTTACCAGTTCACCTATCTCAGTGAATGTTTGTCTCCATCTGTTTGCTTCAGCTAGTCTGAACTACACTGGCGAGGTTATTAATTGGGACGTCACGGCGGTTCCATATCAGCCCATTGCTTGCCTCTGTGCATTGGCTCACAGTTAAATTTAGATAATTTTTTCAAATATATTTTTTAATAATCTACAAGACTCCATACAGCCGTGCACCTTAAGTACACTGCTCAAAAAAATAAAGGGAACACATAAGCAATGCAATGTAGCTCCAAGTCAATCACACTTTTGAGATATCAACCTGTCCAGTTAGGAAGCAACACTGATTTGTGAATCAATTTCACCCGTTGGTAAATTGTCTAATTTCCACCAGACAACCCCTATAAAAGGAATGGATTTGCAGGTGGTGGCCACAGACCATTTGCCTGTCCTCATCTTTTCTGGCCGATCTTTGGTTAGTTTTTCATTTTGCTAGTGCCCTCACCACTAGAGGTGGCATGAGGCGGTATCTGCAACCTACAGAAGTTGCTCAGGTAGTGCAGCTCATCCAGGATGGCACATCAATGCGTGCTGTGGCAAGAAGATTTGATATGTCTCCCAGCATAGTGTCCAGAGCATGGAGGAGGTACCAGGAGACAGGCCAGTACACCAGGAGACGTGGAGGGGGCCGCAGGAGGACAACAACCCCGCAGCAGGACCGCTATCTGGTCCTTTGTGCAAGGAGGAACAGGAGGAGCACTGCCGGAGCCCTACAAAACGACCTTCAACAGGCCACTAATGTGCAGGTTTCTGCTCAAACAGTGAGAAACAGAATGCATGAGGATGGTATGAGGGCCCGACGTCCACAATTGGGGCCTGTGCTCACAGCCCAACACCGTGCAGCCCGATTGACCTTTGCCAGAGAACATCTTGGTTGGCAGATTCGCCATTGGCGCCCTGTGCTCTTCACAGATGAGAGCAGGTTCACACTGAACACATGTGACAGACGTGAGAGAGTCTGGAGACGCTGTGGAGAACGTTCTGCTGCCTGCAACATCCTCCAGCATGACCGGTTTGGCAGTGGGTCAGTGATGGTCTGGGGAGGCATATCCTTGGAGGGCCGCACAGACCTCTACGTGCTAGCCAGAGGTACCATGACTGCCATTAGGTACCGGGATGAGATCCTCAGACCCATTGTCAGACCATATGCTGGTGCAGTGGGCCCTGGGTTCCTGCTCATGCATGACAATGCTCGTCCTCATGTGGCCAGAGTGTGTCAGCAGTTCCTGTATGTCGAGGGCATTGATGCTATGGACTGGCCTGCACATTCCCCAGACCTGAATCCAATCGAGCACCTCTGGGACATCATGTCTCGTACCATCCGCCAACACGATGTCGCACCACAGACTGTCCAGGAGTTGACCGATGCCCTGATCCAGGTCTGGGAGGAGATCCCTCAGGAGACCATCCGTCGTCTCATCAGGAGCATGCCCAGACGTTGTAGGGAGTGCATACAGGCACGTGGAGGCCACACACACTACTGAGCCTCATTTTGAATCGTCTTGAAGAATTTCCACAGAAGTTGGATCAGCCTATGTTCTCATTTTCCACTTTGATTTTGAGTATGATTCTGAATCCAGACCTTAATGGGCTAATGATTTTGATTTCCATTGATCATTCTTAGGTTATTTTGCTCTAAACACATTCCTCTGTCTCATAAATAAAGATTTTCAGCTGAAATATTTCATTCATCGAGGTTTATATTGTGTTTTTAGGTGTTCCCTTTATTTTTTTGAGCAGTGTACATCTGTGACTTGCTTACCCGTCTAAATTATATGAGGTCACTCATTTCATCTGATCAAGGGCTTTTGGCCACACCTCACCTTAAGATGAAATCTAGAGGGCACTCTGCATCAGTCTCCCCTCTATTGTCAGAGCCGTCAACCCAGATGGAAATCTGTCATCTTTTTACCCTGCGGTTTCCTTGATTTTTTTTTTTTGTTGCTCTTATTTCATGCATTGTATCTTCTCATCTTTGGTGTTGGTCTATGTGAAGGTTTATGCTGCGTCATTTTGTTTATTATCTTATGTTGTTATTGCACATTTTATTGTGTCCTTTGTGAAGCACCTTGTAATAGCAGTTGAGAGGCGCTATATATAAAAAAAGGTTTAATACAGTCAATTGTAAAACCTGTTCTCCCCCCCGCTTTACCTTTTCTCTGGGAGCTGTTGAAACGTAACGAGAGTACACACCCATTGTCTTTCATTAACCGTGATGCAGGTCTCTGCCCGCCCGAGGAAGAACAGCCACACCATAACACCTACACCGGGAAAATAAATTGAGATAAAAGCATCCCCTCCCTCCATCTGTCCCCCCCAGAACACTCTTATACAGGAAGGGACGCTACAAATCTTCTTATTCTGGGTTTTGCTTTAGTGTCATATTTGAGGAGACGAGCTATGAGCCGCTCAAGGGGCTTTCCACAAGGCTTTTTGTTGATGTTGGCGCGCGTGTGTGTTTCTTTGCGTTCCTGGTTGAGTACAAATATCTGAACGTGCACATGTAATTGTGCTTTTTGGGGAGCGTGCCAACGTGTTGCATTTGAATATCAAGGATCCTTAAATGTCCTCCAGCTGCGCCCAGAGTATTTTCAGTGGGAATTTGATATTTTGACCTTGGCCCACAGTGTGCAGGGGTAGGAAGTAGAGGTCAGCACAGTACAGTTATTCTGCCTGTCAATATGTCAGCGCTCGTGAAAGCACGGGGAGGTTGAAAATGAAGTGTAGAGTTTCCTTGCTCTGTGTCCCCGTCTTTCTCATTCTCTCTCTCTCTCTCTCTCTCTCTCTCTCTCTCTCTCTCTCTCTCTCTCTCTCTCTCTCTCTCCCACGCACTCTTTTTCTCTTTGTATGCGTCTTAATTTGTCTAGTATCAGGTTTCTATTTTTATAGGATGGTCTAATCACTCTTTAATGGGATGTAGTGCTTGGCCCCTTGTGGACTGGCTCTGCCCCCCCCCCCCCCACACACACACACACAGAGGCCCTTTTGCAGAAGCTGCCATTCCAATTTACTTGAGGGGACATGACAGAACATGCTGCGTGAAGCGCTCACTTCCCCGCAATAATAGTATTCATATCGCCAGACATCAGGTATCATTTGGTTAGCCTTTTTTAAAAAAATTTTTTTTAACCGTGATTGACGGCAAACATTTTCCCCCCATGTTGTCGTACAGGTCAATTTGCGTGGCGAGTTGCGATTGCAATCGTTCTGCATGTTGAGACTTCAAATGAAGACAGGTCTTGCCAGGAGCTTCCATCTGTGCTCATCATGTCGGTGTTGTGGTCTGTGCTGTGTTACAGAACTCCATGAAGGTGATGTTCAAGTGCTTGTGGAAGAACTGTGAAAAGGTCCTCAGCACTTCCTCAGGGATCCAGCGACACATCCGCACCATCCACCTGGGGTGAGTCCCTAGTCGCATTCAGGGGAACCTGGAGGTAGCAGAACATAGACACACAGACTCTCACACAGCAGGGGAACTGACCCCGTCACGCAGATGGGGTTTGTAGCTGTGAGGCTATATTTGGGTCTTAATCCCCACGGTTTCCAAGTTCCCATTGGGGACATTCTCGACCAAATGTCAGCTGGAATCTTTAAGTCTATTGTGGGTCAGACTTGGAGGTATAAAACGCATGAAGCAATTGTCAGCATGCCTGGTTCACTTCCTCAGCACCCCCATTCACCCATAAGGCCTGACAGTGTTAATGATTTGTATTTGTATTTATGTAGGATTGTGGTGCTTGACACATTAATAAGGTAGAGTTATGTGAAGCATAAACCGAGGTCTGTGTAATCACATATAAAATGAGTGTTAATGTGTGTGTGTGAGAGTGAGACTGGTGGTCAGATGTTAAAGTCGATGTTGAAGTAAGGCAATCCCCATTAACACATTTCAGTTGCCTTTTTTTAAACTTACTTTGCACGCTAATGTGAGCTGACCAACACACACACACACACATACATATATATATATATATATATATATATATATATAACTTTGTTCAAAGAAACATTCAACAGGAGGGGAAGTGCTCAACAAATAAGGAGCAAAATAATCCAGTGAGTCAAGTAAATTCTTTATGAGACAGTACAAGCCTGTTTCATGCCATAAGCAATCATTGACTCACTGAATTATTTTATATATATATATAATGTGTGTGTGTGTGTGTGTGTGTGTTAGCATGGTCGCCTCACAGCAAGAAGGCCCTGGGTTCGAGCCCCAGGGTAGTCCAACCTTGGGGGTCATCCCAGGTTGCCTTCTGTGTGGAGTTTGCATGTTCTCCCCGTGTCTGCTTGGGTTTCCTCCAGGTGCTCCAGTTTCCTCCCACAGTCCAAAGACATGCAGCCGTACTAAATTGTCCCTAGGTGTGTGTGTGTGTGTGTGTGTGTGTATGTGTGTGTGTCGGCCGGCCCTGTGATAGTCTGGCGGCCTGCCACCCAATGACTGCTGGGTTAGGCTCCAGCATCCCTGCGACCCTGAGAGCAGGATAAGTGGTTTGAATATAAATGAAGCAAAAAGCTCAGCGGTGTGTCCGTCTGAGTTGATTTAACCCATTCTAGCATTCCATCTTTCTTAGAAAAAAAAAGGTTGGCGTCATTACAGCCAGTCAGTGTGGGCTGTCAGAAGTCTTTCAGATGAGACCCACATTAAGGGTCTCACTGCCCCCTGCTGCTCTGAATAGTAAATGACAGGACCACCTAATTTACCGATTTTATTTGTAAAGCTGTGCCGCTGTTTCAAAATTATATTTTTGATGAAGAGTTCGGCAGCATTTTTGGGATATGTAACGGCTTGGTTGTAACAAAAACCTGCACCCACACCGGCCCTTTCTGCATCATGTTGCCTATCCCTGATAGGCCCTCTAGCAGCTGGGGTTGTCTCTCTGTGGAGCCTACTTTTTACACTTACACTCTCAGAGGCTGTTTCCTTTAGTATTTACCATTCCTCTCCTACAGACGGAACTGCGATTCTGACTACAGCGATGGAGAAGAGGACTTTTACTACTCAGAGATCGAGGTCAACATGGACAGTCTGTCGGAGGGTTTGTCCAGCCTCACACCTACATCCCCCACCACAGCTGGCCCCCCTCCTGTCTTTCCTTCTGCACTGGCCGACATCCCTCACTCCGAACACATCAGCACGAATGGGTCACAGTGCCACACCCCTACCCTGCTCAGTCAATCAGCTCCTTCCAACCTCTGCCACATCCGGACCGACCATGCATACCAGGTACCTGATATGTCTAAAATGTATCATAATGAAATATGATAGCCACAACACATAACACACTAGCTCATACACTTGCTCACACATTCATACATGCTTTCAGATTGATCAATCACTGCTGCTTAGGTTCCACTAGTTCCTGTGATGAAATAGCATTTTGCTCCTCTGTTGAATAGACCTAAGTTCGTGTTTTTTCTGTTACTATTTATAGTCTTCCACGAGTATTCTGTGATAAATAAAGTGTGGCAACATTGTATAACTGCTTGCTGGTATTGTATTACTACAGCAGTATATATACGTCTTCCTCAAGCTCGGGTCTTCCACCAGTGGCCTGGGAGTTTGAGGGTTCTGCACAGTATCTAAGCTGTTCCTTCTGGACAAAGACCTCAGATGTTGTTCATGGAATGTCTTGGAGCCACTCTCCCAGTTTGGGGGGGGGGTCACAGCCCCTAGTATTCCTATTACCACTGGGACCACTGTGGATTTCACCTTCCACATTTGATCTAGTTCTTCCCTCAGCCCTTGGTATCTCTCTAGCTTCTCATGCTCTTTCTTCCTGATGTTGCTGTCGCTTGGGATTGCTACATCAACCACTACTGCTGTCTTCTGTTCCTTGTCGACCATCACAATGTCTGGTTGGTTAGCCAATACCTGCTTATCAGTCTAGAACTTGAAGTCCCAGAGGATCTTAGCTCTGCCATTCTCAACCACCTTTGGAGGTGTCTCCCATTTGGATTTGGGGACTTCCAGTCTGTATTCAGTACAGATATTCCTGTACACTATCCCTGCCACTTGGTTATGCCTTTCAGTATACGCTCTCCCAGCTAGCATTTTACACCCTGCTACTAAGTGCTGGACTGTCTCAGGGGTGTCTTTGCACAGCCTGCGTCTTGGGTCTTGTCTGGTGTGATAGACCCCTTCCTCAACCGATCTGGTGCTGAGTGCCTGTTCTTGTGCTGCTCTGATCAGAGCCTCTGTGCTGCCCTTCAGTCCAGCCTATTATCGCCACTGGTAGGATTTCTCAATATCAGCCATGTCTTCTATCTGTCGATGGTACATACCATGGAGGGGCTTGGTCTATCATGATACCTCTTCTTCCTCCCCACTCTCTCTGTCTTCTGCTGCCTGAGGAACTCACTCAGCAGTTCACCCTTGGGGGTGGGATGGGGTCCTCTTTCTGATGTACTCGTGGATGTCCCTTGTTTCATTCTTGATAGTGGCTCTGACACTTACTTACCCTCAGCCCCCATCTTTTCTCTTATCGTACAGTCTCAGGCTGCTGGACTTCGGGTTGAACCCTCCTTGTATTGTGTGGCGTTTCCGTGTCCTGAGATTTGTGGCCTTTATCTCCTCCTTTGGCCATCTTATTATTCCAGCAGGGTATCTGATGACTGCCAGGGCATATGTGTTGATGGCTTGGACCATATTCTTCCCATTGAGCTGGCTCCTCCGGACCTGCCTCACTCTCTGTAGGTATTTGGCTGCAGCTGACCTCCCTATTCTGATTGCTGCCTCCTCGTGGTTTCCATTTGCCTGTGGAATACCCAGGTACTTGTGACTGTCCTGTATGTCTGTTATCCTGCCATCTGGTAATTCAGCCCCTTCATTTCTCAGCACCTTTTCTCTTTTTGCCACCACTTGACCATACTTGTCCAGTCTGAATGATATCCCGACATTGTTGCTGTAGATCCTGTTGAGGTGGATCAGTGAGTCAATGTCTCGTTCATTCCTGGCATACATATTGGTATCATCCATATATAGGAGGTGGATGATGGTAGCTCCACTTCTGAACCTGTATACAAATCCACTATTTGTGATGATCTGACTTAGGGGGTTCAGGCATATGCATAACAGCAGCGGGGATAGTGCATCACCTTGGTATATGCCACATTTGATGGTTACCTGTGTGAATGTCTTTGAGTTGGCCTCTAGTGTTGTTCTCCACTGCCACATTGAGTTCTTGATGAAGGCTATTCGTGTTCTTTTGGCTTTGTATAGCGTCACGCACTCCAGTAACCATGTGTGGGGCATTGAATCGTAGGTGTTCTTGTTCTCAATCCAAGCTGTGCTTAGGTTGGTCTGTTTGGTCTTAAAGTCTTGGATGACTGCTCTATCAACCAGTAGATGATGCTTGACCCTCTAGTGTTGTTCCCAATTCCTTTCTGAGTTTCGCTGATGTATTGACTCATGTGCCTATTTAGCTTAGCTGCTATGATGCCTGACAGGATCTTCCATCATGTGGATAGGCGGGTTATTGGCTGGTAGTATGAAGGTATTGTACCCTTGTGGGGATCCTTCATGATCAGTATTGTTCTCCCCTGTGTTAGCCAGTCAGGGTGAGACCCTGATGTTAGGAACTGGTTCATCTGTGTCTGTGTCATCAGGTTTCCATGGAGTGCTGTTTGCTTCTTCAGCCATTCGCTGTGAATCAAGTAAGGGCCTGGTGCAGTCCAGCTCTTCATGTCTGAGACTCGTCATTGGACGTCAGCCACTTTAATGATAACTGGTTCTTGTTCTAGGATATTACTGTGGTCTGCTCTTAGGTCCACCAGCATTGGTGTTGTGTGATGCCTCCTTTTCCCATATATCCATCCAGTATTGCTTGATCTCCGCTCTGGGTGGGTCTGATGTTGTTCCCTTGTTATACTGCAGCTGGGAGTACACTTTGGATGGTTCTTTGAAGAACAGCCATTTACTCTTTTGGCTTCTGCCTCTCTAGTGTATCTCGTCAGTGTGGCGGTCAAAGCTGTGAGCCTTTGTTTTCAGGGCCTCACTTATGGACATCTTGCTGTACTTCTTCGACCAGGGCCTGCTTTCATCACACCTTTCTGCACCTCTGTTAACTGGCTAACATTTCTCTGTGCTGCTTTGAGCTTGGCTTCCAGTCGTCTCTTCCAGGGGGGGCACTGTTGGTGACCTGTCTTAATCCTGTACCCAAGCATCTCCAGGATTATGGTTGCAGTGGCATATACAAGCTCGTTGGTCTCTGTTATTGTGGCAGTCGAGATATTGTGTAAGGCTATTTTCACATCTGCAACCAGGCTTTGTGAAGGTACTTTGTCACTGAGTCGTGGAACCCAGGAGTTGAGCGTCAACTTGAGATAGAGAGGCACCAACAGGATGACTATAAAATCAACATATATATATATATATATATATATATATATATACATACACACACACACACACACACACACACACACACACACACACACACACACACGAGTGGTGTTTATGGTCTTGATACAAGTTGGTTTACACATGACACCTGTTATTTACAATGGCAGGTTCAGTATAGATGAGAAGCTAAATTTAGGGTTTATAGATGGGGAAATCTCTTCTGCTCTTTCTAATTGTTGTATTCCCTTCTCCGCTGCTTCAACTCTGCTCTTTTTCTTTTCTGTCTTCGTGTCACTTGGATTTGGTGGGGTGTTTGTCCACGTTCCAGGCCACTGCTCCAGTTAATATCCCAGTGGGTGCGGAGTTGGTTGGGTTGGGCAGTGGTAATGGGACCGGGCCTGGCACTAGCACTGGCACTGAGACAGCGAATGGCATCAGTGTGTCCTGGCAGTCACCTCCTGTCATTTTCAAAGGCCTACCGGTGAGTCAGGCTGAATTTTTTTTCTCTTTCTCTGTTTTTTTTGTGGCTCTGTTCATCACTGCTGCCTTTGCTCAGCCTGGCTTTCCCTACCTGTTTAAAGCTTTGAAGATTTGGTCCTCCTCTGCTCCCTTGCTGCTTTTGCTAGTTTGCTTTGCTGGTTTCTCACTTTCCATACTTTATCAGAGCATCACTTTTCTCTTTTCATATCAGACTTTTTATTTTGTCCTTCAGTCTGTAGGAGTTCAAGTCCCTGACAAAATAGTGTCTAGCTGATCAGTATCTGATTTAAAGATGGACCTGTTCTCTCTAGCCAGTCCTAACACTGTGCTGAGAGTAGACCAAACACATGCCCAGTCAGGGTAGGGCAGAAACAGGGTGGATGTACTCCATTTTCTGGTTGGCCTCTAAATCATACCTTTTATCTCGCTCCAATGCTGCAGGGTCCTGTGGCTCATGTCCGCACACTGAGCATTGGGGAAAAGAGACAGCCAGCCAGTGCACACAGCACCGTTAACAAGAACCATGCTTCAGCAGCACCAGCACCCAAACTGACCCCAGGGACCAGGTACACAAGTGATGTCTACTGTCTGCTGTCATTTATGTGTATTTTTTTGTGTTTGTTGCTCACACAAGACCTGTTCTCACACACATGCGCACACACATCCCTCAGCCCTCCAGGCGTGCCTCCATGTGTGTGCTTCTGCCCATTTGGATGTGGGTGTTAGCATCTCTGAGTGCGCGTGCTTACCCTGTCATCTCTGCTGTTTCCAAGGAAACCTCGGGGAGAGGCAAAGAAGTGCCGAAAAGTGTACGGCATGGAGAAGAGAGACATGTGGTGCACAGCCTGTCGCTGGAAAAAAGCCTGCCAGAGATTCACAGACTAACCCACCCACCCCACCGCCCATTTTTGCCAGAGATGAACTGCTCCTCATCCCGGGCTACAACAAGACCGAGGAGACAGGGGAAGATTTGTTCTTGATGAAGCTCTCGGCACTGCTTCCTCCAGCCCAGCAGGGGGTCTGTTTGTTCATTTCTGTTTCTGAACACAAAGAGAAAGTTAAACTGGTGGGTTATAAAAATAATTTTAAAAAAAAAATCAAAAAAGGAAAAAAATAGAAAAATTCAGAGAGAAAAACAAAAGAACTTGATGTAGGTTTTTAGAGTTTTTCTTCTAAGATTGAGAGAGTTTTACTCAATTGATGAAAAAGGAAAAAGGAAACTTCAGTGATTCAGAACCCTCAGATTTTTAAAAAAATTTGTTTTAACTTCCTGTTTGTTCAAAGCCTCAGTTCAAGGCGACGTTTGAAGACTTCGGATAAGCTTTTTGGTATACTCTTGTGCTGTCATAGTCAGAGCATCATTTAAGCTAGTGTTTTGGGGGTAAATGATAACTCACCTTTGCATGTTTCTATCCAGAAGTGCAAGTTTTAACATAAGATTTGCTTCTCATCACCTATTGTACAATATCCCTCTTTCATTGTCACTGTAATGGACAAAAAAAAGAAAGAAAACCTACCAAAGGCATTTAAAAATCGCTCTTCTGCTGTAGCGTGTCAAGTTACAGCCAACGTGTCCTCATAGATAACCTAACCAGCTGCACTTAGGCATAACACGTCTACGTTAGCCAGATATTGACTCAATGTCACAACACATCTTGTCAGTATCTACTTGTGAAGCAAATCAAGTACAGCTAGCTGTATTTTTGCATAGATGCACGAAATCCTTGCACCAAGTGGTACAAAAAAAATGTCCCTTTGACTTTCCAGAAGTTTTTCTAGAGATGTACACAGTATGTGAAATATATTTCCCTCTTCGTTTCTGCATCTAGAGATATGCACCTTGAAGAAATATGTCGTCTTTCAGAGTATCACTGTAACCACAGCGTATGCCCAAGAGAGTAGATTTCTATTTCTTACAGAGTTTATTCTCAGCAATTAGTTGCTGAGGCAACTAGCATTTGCACTGTGCAATCAGCAGGATTACAACATTTGATATTGTCTGTCTTGCTTTGAGGTGGTCGTTAGTATTTTTTTAGACGAGTTTAGCCAGAGAGGCTCACTTTTTACTTTTGACAGCTGGCTTTGCGATCAGATTGTTTACCACAATGTTACTTTAAATTTGACTGAAATGTGCTTTGTGTGTAGGTAAATAACAAATCATTACCCAACAATCACTGCCTGTTGACGAATCAGGTATTGTAACTATTAACTTCTCACAGCTCGATATCAAGAAGTTACGTTCTGTTGTCTTTGGAAGTAGTCCCCATTTACTGCCAATTTACCCTTCATCGGAGCCCAACTTTTGAATTTCTTTTTCCTTTCTTTTCTTTTTAACATTTAAAGCGCTAATTCACTGTTAGAACATTTGAAAATGAAAAAAAAAATGATGTTGTCGATTAGAATAAATTGTTATTCATATAAATAGGAGTAAGCATGCTATGAAGTGAAAATGTTCAATCAAAGTGTAATAATACTTAAGAAAAAAAAAGGTCTTTAATAATAGATATCAGACCACAAAATGTCCCACTATTAGGTAGATGATTAATCGTAGATTTTAGATATATTTTAGTTTATTTTAACCTTTTGGATGATCCATTACACATGTGACAAAGTATGAAAACCAAAACGAGTACCAAAATTGGTCCATCTAGTAAAATGACACTCTTGCCCATTGTAAAATATTATAAAAATATTGTCTTGAAAGCATTTACGCGTTTAAAATATTTCAGAGACGCTTGAATTAATTTCTCTTTGGGGGGAAAAAAATGGACAAGATTCTTCTTTGTAACACTACAGCACTCCTAAAAAGGCCTTCACAAAGAAATTAGCAGATGGTTATAACCTGCAAAAAACAACAATCAGCTATAAGCTATTTTACTGATATCACTTCCGTTGCAATGAACACCAGCTGCAGTAGAAAACACACACAGCAGTGTTTCCATTGACAAGTGATGTGCTAGTGCAAATTTGGAGAAATCTCAAGTGTTTCTTAGTCCTCAAGGGATTGGATTGCAAGACCACCGATCTGAAATTGGCTCTCAGTGGGTGAGGGCTGAACATTAATTAGCTAGTGTTGACAACATTGGACGTAGCTTATGAATAAAACCAGCATTTTTGTTAAGGCTAATTGACATGTTATGTAACATCGGCACCCTGTATGTATCGGGTGACTAGAATTTGTCGACCCCCGTGCCCCACCCCATGCCGGATATCACCGTATTATTGTTATTTGGCTCGACCCTTCCTGCCCCACCCCATGCCGGATATCACCGTATTATTGTTATTTGGCCCGACCCTTCCTGCCCTTGGCCCATTGTGATTAGCGGGGCCACCATAGAAGTGGCATTTCTTCAGCACGCTAAATTGTCAAAATTATTTGTTGGTAATCAAAACGATGTTCACAAAGTGATGATTTTGCTTTGTGTAAACCGTATAATTGTACTCCTGCTCTGGAGGCAGAGTTGTGACAGTAGACGTATATTTTTAAAGAGCTTCATCTTTGTACTATTTGATTGTTACCAGCTTTTTGAATGTAGTTCCTGCTGTCTCCTCTCCTCTCTCAGCGCTCCCTACACTGACGTGACTGATCACCATTCAACCACGTGACTGTTCGACACACACACACACACACACACACACACACACACACACACACACACACACACACACACAGTGCCTGTTTCTTCCCATATGAGCAGATCTTTTGGCTGCGGTACCATGTGACTTGGTCAATAGGGATTGCTGTCACTACAGGGACACTTGCACTGTCAGCTATAGTCTACTACAACATTGTAAGTGACCTGTCATCTCTCGAAAGGATAAACGAGAACAGACGCCTGACATTTAATTGGTTCCCAGCTTGAATGCAGGTGGTGAAAACAAAACGGACGTTTTTAAGTGTACAAGTTCACCATTGGCAGTTAATGTCATCTCAGCCTGTTCCAAGACCATAAACAACCATATGGTCGTGTTTTCCATTGATATACTTGCCTGTACGGCGTTTAGTCCAACGGCATCTCAGATAAGCTAGGTCTCCCTCTCTCTTGCCAGCTACTGAGAGCTCTGGGTGGGCCTCCTCTGGTCAGAAACTTCACAAAGTGCCAATGAAAAGAACAGAAAAAGGAAAGGTATACTTTACCTAATGAAATTGCACTAACTTGCACTGCGCAAAGACATGTTTTTATACATGGACCTTTTATACACACAAATTTTGAAGTTAATTAAAAAAAAACAAGTCTGTTTTTTGGGGGGGTTTGGGGTGGTCGTCACTGCCTGATTGATTAGATGGGGTTTCAGGGTCGGGGGTTCTGTACCTCTGGGGTCCCCCATTAGTGAGTGATTTAACTGGTAGGTCTCGCTCTCTGTGTCAGGTATATTGTACACAACACGGTGGTGCTGGTAGTTTGGCGGTACTGGAAAGTACAGCGTGGTACTTTGGTCGACAGTCACTTTGCCTTTTCTCTGGAATGCGGCTTAGGGGCCAAAAGCAGCACCCGTCTTGTCTCAGTTATGGGAAAACACTGGTTTCAGTCAGTGGCTACTTTTTACTGTTGTAATTAATAGAGGCTTTATGGTATTTCGATGCCAGTTTTCTCATCATACATGCAACCTGCCTTTTCGCCCCTATATATCGTATCTTTGGGCTTCCTCTACTTAAAATAAAACTGGTTTAGTTACATTTTTCAGAGCTGAGGTTGTTAACTACGTGAAAATATGTGGTGTTTTTTAGTGCTGGATACCACTTTGGCTCTCTGTCTCTCTGACCCGGTCAACGTTCTGATCTGGTTGTTGATTTATTTTCCAACGCGATCCAGAAGATCTCGCGGAAAACCAGCACTTACTGGCCGTTGGATTGGACAGTTATGCATGCAATAAGCCAATCTGGGCCCCGGTCCTTGCACCCGCCCCTGTTCCACCTTTCCTCAAGTTGCACTAAAGTGGCCTATCATGTGCCAGAGTGGGGCCAGCATTTAGCCGATACGAGCTTGGTCACAGGGTGGGCCCGAGACCCTCATGGCCAGAAAGAAGTCTGGTAACTAATGCTGGTCTTGGACACAGATTATGGACAGGGAAATGCCGATGATGACGTCACCGAACTAAAAACCCGGTGAACAATACAAACGCAACCCAGATATATATGGCGACAGGGCTGTGGGGAGGTGGAGGAGGGGCCTGACGACTGTGGTCGGGTGTTCAGGGGAACTGGGGATTTACAAATTGGTGGAAAGGGAACACGAGACAAGCAGTGACGATTTAGGTGGATTTGTAGTTTCAGGGCTTTTCCTGTACATATGCAACATAAAAAGATCCGTGAGATTTTTTTTTTTCATATGATGTTTGTCGTTTTTCTTTGTCGTTGTAACTCTGTTATATGAAAAGGATTTTTTTTTTACAATAGAATTGCTCAGAATTTTTGTTTCATTTTTAAAAAGGCAATTTGAGAAGCTGTAGTGAACATAACATGTAAAGACTCGATGTATATTGTAGCTTAGAGGCATATGGGGAGAAAAACAAAACATGTTGAATGTAAAACCTACGAAAAAAAAACCTATAAAAAGAAAAAAGACTGTAGCGCTTTCTTAATTCAGTATCAAAAAAAAAAAATTAACACACACAGACAGCTATTTTCACTCTTCTCGATCATATCAGATATCACAACCGCGCAGTATTGCTTCACTATCCTACTTTGTGCAATGAGATGCTTTAAAATGGAACAAGAACTAAGTTTAGCTTTCGGTGGCGCTACTCGCTCCAACTCTCGCTGTCTCCCGTCTTTCTCCCCGCCGAGTAGGATTTCTCTTTTCCCGCCTACTGTGTGGTTGTTGTTGTTGTTGTTGTTTTTCTCATTGTTAATATAGGTGTCGTTTGTGGTTGTGACGTTAAGATGTTGTCAGGCAGGATCACATTTGACCCTTGGTCTCGATGACGTTTCTCGACCGCGTGGGAATCTCTGTCCCGCCCTGCACATTCCAACAGATGGTGTCTTCCACTTGTCCCGCAGATACACGTCCCTCCATTTTCCTTTTCACTACAGCGATCTGTCTGCGATCTCTTTTCTAGTCTCTCTCTCTGTCTCTCTCTGTCTCTCTCTCTCTCTCCCCCTCTCTCTGTTTCTCTCTCTTTTGCGCTACCCAGCTTTACTGTGGTCCCACCCAAGCCTTTATACCCAGTATATTAAGCTAACAAAAAACCCTTGTAATGTGCATCATCAAAAGCCTTCATTTTCCAAATATGTCAAAAAAAATAAAAAATGTTGTTGCTTTTTTTTTTTTTTTTTTTGAATGTCAGTTGTGTGTTTGTGTTCAACCCAGCAGCAGCAAAGCGAACGGATCTCCTTCCAAATTACATGTAATGCATTGCAATGGCAGCTCCATCCAACTCTGCTTCTTCTGTGTTCTTAAATCAGAGTTCGTTTCTCAACCTGCAAACTGCTGACTCTCGGTTCTCTCTCTCTCTTTTTTTTTCTTTCTTTGATGACCTTTTATTTCCCATTTGGTGTCTTTGAGCTTTACAGTGGCTGGTGTTAAAACTGACCTTTTTATTGTTGCTTTACTTTTTTTTATTTCTTGATTGATTGGTTGATTGGTTAAATTGACTGATGTCTGGTTCAGTTTGAAATTGTCGTGCATGTCTAGCATCGCTCTTGTTTTTTTTTTCTTTTCTCTTGTTTTGTTCGGAGATACAACACTGAAGGGTTTTATGTGTTTGATCGCCCCTTTAGTCACCGATGACCCAAGGCTCATTTCACCTTCAAAGGTGAAAGGCGCTCGATGTCCCACCCCGGGGCACACTGAGCTCCATTAAAAGCGTTTGGAGGTGAAGTGTGATGTCATCACTATGGGAGGGGGGAGGGGGGATTTCTCCTGAGTGTGGGCTTAGGCCTTGGCCGTCATCAGCGGTCCCACACACACAGCGAGAAAGCTTTGTTTTTTTTTTTTTAGGAGTGGTGCACTCAAGGATTATTGTGTGAATGTTAAGCCTATGACCAGCGCTTGAGTTAGATGGATGACCATGTATGATGCTGATAATGTGATCCATGTGATGTCATGTGATGGAGAGAAAAATAAACCTGTATGGAAGAAGTCTGCCGACTACGTGGATTCTTTGACCGGGGTTGCGGGGAAGAGGGTTTCTTAATGTGGGAGTGTTGCAGAGATAGTTCATATGAAGTCTTCTGAAAAAAAAAAATCAATGAGAATGTGTGTCAAATGGCCCTACTGACTGACATTTCTTCACCCTGAAAGTTAAAAAAGACTGCACTGTGAAATACACATTACATGCATTTTTTTGCATAAATTGATTTGGTTCTGAAGGGAAACTAAACGATGGTAAATATTACACTCATCTGGGTGAGCTCAATTCGTAATGAGTAGAGGTAACTACACCTGAAACAAGGGACACCTGCTCCTATGTTGCTTGGGTTCTATCTCGTGTGTATTCTGCTGCCCCCTTGTGGCTCAACACCTTAATGACAAAACCTAGAGCTGCACTACTGATGGCTAAAACAAAATGCACAGCACGCACTGATAACATTACAGCAGCAATTTCGAAATTTATTGAGACTTATTGATTTTTGAAAATAATAGTTGAGCTAATTCTGCCACTAAACATGAAGTTAGAAATAGGCTTGGGCGGCCCGCAGGCCAGCACCAACATCAAAACAGGAGGCTCATGGCTGACTGTCTTGGGATTAGTTACTAGCAACAAACCTCATAAGCAACCCTTTACAAATGAAAGCCAAGCTTGAGAAAATAATATACATATGAAGTAATACATCACTCAGAGCAGAATCTGAAATAAAAAGCCAATTTCGTATAATATAGATATACCCATATCGACAGCTTCATAATTCGCACGTATACAGGCTAAACCGGGACTGCAATTTTTTTTACACGTCTAAGCATACCCATAATTCAACAGGTTCCAATTTTGCATCGTGTGGAATGAAGAAGATGTGTGCAGATGCCAAAGACGCCACTTTGGTATGACAAAATGAACACAGGCGTGCAGTTAAGACCACAAAATCAAGACACAAAGGTTTATCAACAAAAGCTGTGAAAGAGAACCAACATGTTTTTCTGATTTGTCTCGCTGGAGGACAACAGTCTTTCCTCTTAACACATCAAATCCTGATCCGTCACACCTCAATCTATCCATCAATACAAATGTTGAGTTTGTAAACACTCTCACAAGCACACAGGTAAAATATCATTGAGGCACATATTGAGGGGTTGATGGTGGACGTTTTCCAGTCGTGCAACCCAGTATGAAGAAGGAGACATATACAGCACAGGGCTTGGGGAGTCACATACACCTCTGAGTGGCCACAACAGATTTGTCACAGATTATAGACGCCTTCCAAACCCACCATTAACATTCAAAAGTTTCCACCCTTTGTCCTTTTTCTGGCTTAAATGATAATTAGAAATATTCGAAGACTAGATCAAAACAAAACAATAATTCAGATTAAATAAAGATAATTGCCAGACAAAAAGAATGCATCACAAATCACATTGTGCGAGTGTTGCTATGCAGGGGCTGAAGGGAAGTGCACCAATAGTAGAGGCTTGATATAGCGGTACTACTGCAGCATCACACATTCCCTTTATCTTCATATACTGAATGTCAAGCAAATGGGGTGAACCGCATGGAGGCAAGAACTGCGGTATCCAGCTTCAGCACCACTACTGTCAGAGACAACCAATGGTGCATCATCTGCAAAGCCACACTTTTACCTTTAAATCAGAGCGTGAAACTCTGCCTGACTTTTTATAAGCAAGGCCTCTACAGCAGGACATTTGGGGACAGGAAGTCTCCAAAAGACAAATGGGTTTTACGATGCAATCTATATAAACTAGCTGGTCCCTTCACACAGCCGTGACATGTGCATTTATAAACTGTGACAAATAGTGACAGGTTCAAGAAAAACAAACGAAAAAAAAAAAAACCCAACAGAACCATTAAGCACAATAATAAATCCAGAAGCACCGGCACACTCCTGCTTGTGTGGTCTGGGTCAGCAAGGCTCGATGCTTCCCATTCCTTGATTTGGCTTGTCATTTTGGCCCCTGCTTTGCTCACCTGTCCCCCATTACGTGATTGGCTTGCCATGTCTGTTCCTGCACCTGCCTGGCTCACCTGTTCCCCATTCCCTGATTGGTGAGCTTGTTCCTGCCCTGCTCAGCTGTTACCAGTTCCCCAATTGGCTCTCCAGCAATTACATATATTCCCCCTGGCGCTTTGTCAGATCGTTATATGTTGACTTTTGGTAGCCAGATGCTTCACGCCCAGTCTCGAGCCTTCCTTGCTACCTATAGCTACGTTCCTGTTTTCATAAGTCTGCTTTATTAAAGTCTTGCTCTAGTCCAGCCTGTCTCCGCTGTCTGCATTTGGGTTCTCAATGTCTGCTCCCAGCATGACACTGTTGAAACAAAAGCACTTTATACATACAAGTTACTAGATTCTATTTGGTTTGATAATTCGTGTACATAATTGGTTCAATAATTCGTGTGATGCAAAAGCATGTGTTGAATATACATAGGTTATCAGTGTCTGCTCCAACACGGACAAGAGGAGGGAATGACTTTTCAAAATCGGGAATTATCATCAAACGATGCTTTTTCAATAAATACCTGTCGAACAAAATTATACCGTTCTAAGATCAAAACATGGATGAACATTCAGGCAAATTTTTGACCCCCTGCCCTTCTTTTAGCTAACATCAGACAACGATGTCACCAAAAGAAAGATAATCCATGATCTGATAAAATCGGTGGGGTGGGGGTCGAGGTTGCATATTCAGGAATTGAAATTATATAGCTGACTGGAAGAAAATAATGTCTCAAAATAAAGGAGGTTCCACATTATGTTTGAGAGACTTTAACGCCAAGATCACGCAAGAGAGACTAATTCTGCATGACAGTGAGGTCGAATCCCTACTCTATGCAGATGACCTAGTCCTTCCACCAACGGAGTAAGGACTCCAGATTCAGGTAGACCTTCAAAAGTTTTGCCAGACCTGGGCTCTGGCAGTTAACATGAACAAAACCAACATTAATCTTTCAAAAAAAGATCCATCTATCAGGGAAGACAGCACACATTTAGATTAGGACCAAATTAAGTTGAACATACATTAGATTACACCTACTTAGGCCTTAGAATCAATTGTAAAGGAACATTCAACATGGCAGTGAATGAATTAAGGGGCAAGACATGCAGGCTTTACTTGCCACAAAAAGACATTCCTTTCAATATTCCAATCCAAATTTGGCCAAAAATCTGATATCTTACAATATTTATCAGATAACCAATATGATGATGAGATCACTCCAGATTTGTGGCAGGAGGCCTGTTGGATTGTCATCAGGTATAAATGTGTATGTGTCCTGTTATGGCCTGGCTAGGGTGTGTCCCCGCTTGCCGCCCAATGACTGCTGGCTCCAGCATGCCCGCAACCCTGAGGGCAGGATAAGCGGTTTGGATATTTGCGTCAGTGATAGAACCAATTGCCCCTCATGACAGTGAAGTGTGGGGCCCACTTGCAGGTCAGGAACTAGATAAACAGGAAAACACCCAATTGAGACGCTGCATGTCCAGTTTTGCAAAACAGCCTAAAAGTCCATCAGCACACTACAAACACTGCATGCAGGGCAGAATTAGGCCAATATCCTCTTCTGATTAAATTTCAAAAAAGGGAAACCAAATTCTGGAAACGCCTAAAATTCAGTGACCCACATTCTTTCCATTATAAAGCCTTGCAATACCAAGAGTTGAGCAAAGATATGAACTCTCCTACCAACCTGGTCTTCAGCCATCCTGTTCCATTATCACTCTAAAGGCATAAGACCAGGTCCAGACTACACAACATATCTGACTTAAATTTCCTCAAATCTAAAAGACAATTAATATGAATATTGGCAATCCAAAACAAAAGTCACAAAGCAAGATGCTATGCCATTTGGCCCTAGACAGAATATACATTAGCAGATTACCCTACTAAAATAAACACATTTGAGAAACACAGACTCCGTGAGCACCGCTTCGCACAAAACAAAACAAAACTTGGCTACCAAGAGACAAACATCTGTCAGCAGTGCAAAGACAATGTAGAGACAGAGCTGCACTTCTTTTTTTTTTAAACAGAGTGCAAAACATTCCAATCGACCCATGATTGCTTCTTCCCAAAATTTGAAGAAAAACCACCCTAAATTCGATGCTCTACCAAATCACAGTAAACTACACGACTTATTAGGTGAAGACAAAGAGCTGTACTATAGCTGCACAGTATATTCTCACTTGTCACCATCTGAGGGACACTGAAGATACAGACATTTCCTACTTTTTACACAAAGAAGCCCAAGACCATACAGCCTCTGACACACATCCTAACCATCCTACTGCTTTAAATAGAATAAATAATGATAAACAATAGTTAAATAATAAGCACTGGTAACGGATTACCAATCTGGTTTTTATACTGCACCTGTATATGTTCTGATTTCTTGTTTGTAATGGCTGCTTTGGCCATACAAGTGCCTATCCGTCATGCCAATAAAGCACTTTTTGAATTTGAGAGCGAGCGAGAGAGCTTATTGGCTTACGTCACGTGGTTCCATCATGTGCTGATATGCTCATAGGGAAGCCGAGTGACACCAAGGTTGATGTCCACTGTGGAATAAGAGGACACGGAGGTTCCTGCATAGCACTCAAATCTCTAACAAACCCCTCGCCTCTCGCGCTCCCGATCGGCGGCTCGAATCCCCGTGTTCCCCCTGGCTTGGTCGGGCGTCCCTACAGACAATTGGTCGTATCTGTGAGTGGGAAGCCGGATGTGGGTATGTGTCCTGGTCGCTGCACTAGCACCTCCTCTGGTCGGTCGGGGCGCCTGTTCGGGGAAGAGGGGGAACAGGGGGTAATAGCGTGATCCTCCCACGCGCTACGTCCCCCCTGCGAAACTCCTCACTGTCAGGTGAAAAGAAGCGGCTGGCGACTCCACATGTATCGGAGGCGGCATGTGGTAGTCTGCAGCCCTCCCCGGATCAGCAGAGGGGGCGGAGCAGAGACCGGGACCGCTCGAAAAATAGGGTAATTAATTGGCCAAGTACAATTGGGGAGAAGAAGAAAATATAAATAAATAAACCACGGGTTCGAGACGACAGGAGTCTAGTTGTCCTTAAAGTGCAAGTCTGTGGCAGTTGGACTCTGCATCAACAATGTGCCACTGGGCTGCCGGTCTTCTGACACGTGCAGCTTTGCAAGAGAATCGCACCCCACCCCGATAAGGACTGGATAGCATTCACACACCCACTCCTGGCCATTAACCCTCACTGTCAAGAGATCCTTTGTTTCCATGGCGATCGTGATGCCGAACACACAACATTGCGGTCTGGCGTTGGGACAGATTCCTGTTGTGCGAAGGTAGAAAACTACAGGATTCTGGCCCGACCCCTCCCAAAGAAACCAAAACCATCAAACACAAAGAACACTGCACCAGAAGTCAAGGACGTGTAACGGATGCGGATAGGGCATAGAAGGAGGCAACTCTCAACGACAGTTTTTCAGCATTCATTGGCTCCGCAGAAGACAAACAACACATTTCCGGTGTCTCTTCTGCACCTCTGCTCCTCGTCAATGTAACACGCGCTGTCAGATTTCATTCACACATTATCGCAACAACAAAGTTTTAACTCGTTCCTCCTCAAAACTCAAATTGAACTATGAAAAACATACAAAAGGAAACAGTGCCAACCGGTGGGCAAAGTAAAAGGTGCATGGGGGGTTGGGTTACTAAACAGAGACAACGGAAATGATAATGTAGCCGGTTATTTTCTTGCCCGGTGCGGGATTCGATACGGGTGTGCTGCACCACAAGGCGACATCACTAACCGCTCGGCTAAAGTGTCAGCCCCGTTAACTAGGGGCTAACGTGTCTTATTAATAGTTTACAGTCGTCACCCTCCCCGGAAGCGCGCCCTCTGTTATTCCCAAGCTCCGAAGAGACTTCTGAGGATCTGCACACTTCCGGATCCCACCGTTGCCACTAATGTAACCGGTTATTTTCTTGCCCGGTGCGGGATTCGATACGGGGTGTACTGCACCACAAGGCGACGTCACTAACCGCTCGGCTAAAGGGTCAGACCCGTTAACTAGGCGCTAACGTGTCTTATTAGTAGTTTACGACAGCATTTATCAAGGAAAACACATACCTGCGGAAGACAAACACAACACATTTCCGGTGTCTCCTCTGCTCCGACACATCCAACATGACAGTTTACACCGCGTTTAGTCGCGTCACACAGAGCGGCCAGCCGTCATAAAATGGCGGCGGCAACACGTTTTAACTACACATCTACAACCTTCGACTTAGCCGTCAAAACTACATAAAACCGCTGGTTCATGTTGTCGCATTAGCAGCAAAACAACACGCATCACAAGTCACAACATTAGCGGGTCACTTTTCGGAGAAAACAGTGAAATAGCACGCGACAGCGTTTTTCACACGACTCACCTCACGCGCTGAGAGAAGAAGGCGGAAGCCGGATGCGAGGCAGCGGACGGGTCTCCTTCCAAATGACGTGTAGTGCAGCGCAATGGCAGCTCCATCCAAAACTGCTTTCTTCTGTGTCCTTAAATCAGTTCGTTTGTCAACCTGCAAACTGCTGACTCTCGGTCCCCCCCCCCCCCCCCCCCATGACCTTTTATTTCCCATTTGGTGTCCTTATTGAGCTTTACAGAGGCTGGTGTTTAAACTGACCTTTTTATTGTTGCTTATTTCTTGGTTGGTTGATTGGTTAAATTGACTGATGTCTGGTTCAGTTTGAAATTGTCGTGCATGTCTGGCATCGCTTTTTTCTTCTTCTTCCTCTTTTCTCTCGTTTTGTTCGGAGATACAACACTGGAGGGGTTTATGTGTTTGATCGCCCCCTTTAGAGTCACCGATGACTCCAGGCTCATTTCACCTTCAAAGGTGAAAGGCGCTCGATGTCCCACTCGGGGCACACTATGTGACGTCATCACTATGGGAGGGGGGGATTTCTCCTGAGTTTGGGCTTAGGCCTTGGCCGTCATCAGCGGTCCCACACACACAGCGAGAAAGCTTTTTTTGTTTTTGTTTTTTTTAGGAGTGGCGCACTCAAGGATTACTGTGTGAATGTTAAGCCTATGACCAGCGCTTGAGTTAGATGGATGACCGTGTATGATGCTGATGACGTCATCCATGTGATGTCATGTGATGGAGAGAAAAATAAACCTGAGTGGAAGACGTCTGCCGATCATGCGGATTCTTTGACCGGGGTTGCGGGGAAGAGGTTTTGTTAATGTGGGGGTGTCGGCAGAGATCTCTTTATTCAACTCTCCGTCCTGCAGAAAAGTTCATATGAAGCCTTCTTAAAAAAAAAAGTATCAATGTGAATGTGTGTCAAATGGCCCTACTGAAAACAAAAGACCACTGTAATACTGTAATATTTTAAACTACACATTTTGTGCCCAGTGCATTTTTGCATGAATTGATTTGCTTCTGAAGGGAAACTAAACGATGGTAAATATTACACTCATCTGTGTGAGCTTAATTCGTAATGAGTCGAGGTAACTACACCTGAAACAAGGGACACCTGCTCCTATGTCGCTTGGATTCTCTGTCGTGTGTATTCTGCTGCCCCCTTGTGGCTCAACACCTTAATGACAAAACCTAGACCTCCTGCACTACTGATGGCTAAAACAAAATGCACAGCACGCACTGATAACTTCTTTACAGCAGCAATTTCAAAATTTATTGAGACTGATTGGTTTTTGCAAATAATAGTTAAGCTAATTCTTCCACTAAACATGAAGTTAGAAATAGGCTTGGGCGGCCCGCGGGCCAGCACCAACATCAAAACAGGAGGCTCATGGTTGACTGTATGTTTTGTGATCAGTACTAGCAACAGAAAAAGAAAAAAAAATCCGCACAAGAGCACTTAATCTGCCCAGAACATAACAGGTGTAAAAGTGGGACAGTTTTTTGATTATTTAACACATTTTGTTACAAACACAGGTTTATGATCATCAATATAAAGTATCATATTGAACAATATTATTCCCAACAAAAAATAAACAAACCTCAAGCCTCAAGTGCAACCCTTTACAAATGAAAGACACTCTCTTAAACTTGAGAGAAAATAAATAATATAATAGTAATATAAATTCATATATATGAAGTAATACACACGTCACTCGTAGTAGAACAGAATCTGAAATAAAAAGAGCCAATTTCGTATAATATAGATATACCCATATCTATGGCTTCATGATTTGCACATGTGAATCAAGCTATACAGGCTAAACCAGGATTGCAATTTTTTACACGTCTAAGAATACCCATAATTCATCTGCAAAAGAGCAAACAGGTTCCAGTTTTGCATCGTGTGGAATGAAAAAGTTGTGTGCAGATGCCGAAGACGCCGCTTTGGTATGACAAAATGAACACAGGCATGCAGTTAAGACCACAGAATTTGGGCACAAAGGTTTATCAACAAAAGGTGTGAAAGAGAACCAACACGGTTTTCTGATTTGTCTCTCTGGAGGACAACAGTCTTTCCTCTTAACACTTAGCACATCAAATCCCGATCCATCACATCTCAATAATCTCTATCCATCAATACAAATGTTGAGTTTGGAAACACTCTCACAAGCACACAGGTAAAATGTCATTGAGGCACATATTGAGGGGTTGATGGTGGACGTTTTCCTGAAGTGCAACCCAGTATGAGGAAGGAGACATACAGCACAGGCCATGAGAAGAGCACAGGGCTTGGGGGAGTCACATACACACACATCTCTGAGTGGCCACAACAGATTTGTCACTGATTATAGACGCCTTCCAAACCCACCATTAACATTCAAAAGTTTCCACCCTTTGTCCTTCTTCTTTTTTTTCTGGCTTAAATGAGAATTAGAAATATTTGAAGAATAGATCAAACAAAACCGCAATAAATAATTCAGATTAAATAAAGATAATTGCCAGACATAAAGAATGCATCACAAATCACATTGTGTGTGAGAGTTGCTATGCTGGGGCTGATGGGAAGTGCAGTCCACGGCACCTATAGTAGAGGCTTGATATAGCGGTACTACTGCAGCATCACACGTTCCCTTTATCTTCATACACTGAATGTCAAGCAAATGGGGTGAAACGCATGGAGGCAAGAACTGCGGTATCCAGCTTCAGCACCACTACTGTCAGGGATAACCGATGGTGCATCATCTGCAAAGCTGCACGTTTACCTTTAAATCAGAGCGTGAAACTCCGCCTGACTGTTTATAAGCAAGGCCTCTATAGCAGGACATTTGGGGACAGGAAGTCTCCAAAAGAGACGACAAATGGGTTTTACGATGCAATCTATATAAACTAGCTGGTCCCTTCACACAGCCCTTCATATACACAATACAACCGTGACATGTGCATTTACAAACTGCGACAAATAGTGACAGGTTCAAGAAAAACAAACGAGAAAAAAAAAATACAACAGAACTATTAAGCACAATAATAAATCCAAAAGCACCTGCACACACGCACGCACGCACACACACGCACGCACGCACGCACGCAGACACACACGCGCGCACACTGTTGGAACAAAAGCACTTTATGTATACAAGTTACTAGATTGTTTTTGGTTCGATAATAATCAATTAGTGTACATTAGTGATGCAAAAGCATGTGTTGAATATAGGTTTCAATCAATATCGATAACAGATCGGTTTGACAGTGAATTTGTTTTCCCTCGGTAAAAAAAATGCAATTACGACAGAAAAAAGCGTAAAACTGGCACAATAAAAGGTCGATAAAAGCCCTATGGCTTGCTGTCCACAACAAGGCAAAGTATAAAAGCTTTCTTCTTATACAAGATATAAAATATCAAAAAAGAACACACAATAAAGCTTAGCATCCAGCACTTAATAATAATAATTAATAATAACATCAACAACAGTAATCATAGTTCTGATAATTATAATAAGACAAGTCATCGGCCTCACTTGAATTGTCAAATGTCTTGCTCAAAGATGTGGAAATAATCTGTCGAAATCAAAAGGACACTGGTCTGACACTGAACAGTCACCCATCTCGCACACCAACACCTAGCCTGCTCCCACCTACACGGACAAGAGGAGGGAATGACTTTTCAAAATCAGGAATTATCAACAAAAGATGCTTTTTTTCAATAAATACCTGTCGAACAAAACAATATTACACATTCTACCAAGATCAAAATAAGGATGGACGTTCGAGCAAAATTTTGATCCTCTTTTTTTTTTTTTTACATTTTTTTCAGCTAACATCAGACAAAGATGTTAATCTGTGATCTGATAAAATTGGAGGGGGGGTAAAAGGGGGGGGGTTCTGCATATTCCATATTCAGGCATTGAAATTATATAGCTGACTGGAAGAAAAGAAATGAAAATGTCTCAAAAGAAAGGCGGTTCCACCTTAGGTTTGAGAGACTTTAACGCGAAGATCACTACCATCACAAGCTCCGGAGAGAGAGAGAGAGAGACAGAGAAAGAAAGAGAGGAGAGGAGCGGAGAGAGAGAGAGCGAGACAGAGAAAGAAAGAGAGGAGAGGAGAGGAGAGGAGAGGAGAGGAGAGAGAGAGAGAGAGAGAGAGAGAGAGAGAGAGAGAGAGAGAGAGAGAGAGAGAGAGAGAGAGGAGAGAGAGAGCGGGTTGGCTTATGTGGTTCCATCATGTGCTTGTGCTGATATGCTCATAGGGAAGCCGAGTGACGTTAAGGTTGATGTCCACTGTGGAATAAGAGGACGCGGAGGTTCCTGCATAGCGCTCAAATCTCTGGCACAAACCCCTCGCCCTTCTCTCTCTCGCTCCTCTTCCAAATTTTTACATTTTCCAAAAACTGGTATGTACACGTTCGTCAAATCTCCAGTACTTGTCGTGATGGATCAGTAGAAATGTGTGGTAAACTTAGTTGAAAGAGTAAGGTCCCCGCTGAAAGGCATAGGCTATATAAACAGCAATCTGCACAAAGTTTGATAGTGATTTCTATGTTGTGATAACAGTCAAGAGGACATAAGGTATATCCTTAAAGGTAGGCGCGGTCACCGAGTTGTTTAGGTAAGTAAAGATCTGATCAAAAATGTAAACCACGGGTTCGGGGATGTGACAGGAGTCTAGTTGTCCTTAAAGTGCAAGTCTGTGGCAGTTGGACTCTGCATCAACAATGTGCCATCGGGCCGCCGGTCTTCTGACACGTGCAGCTTTGCAATAGATTAAAGACTGTCCCTTTGCCTAAGAGACAGAAACCGTCTCGTAAACCCCACCCCACCCACCCACCCCCCGATAAGGACTGGATAGCATTCACACACCCTCCCCCCGGCCATTAACCCTCGCTGTCAAAAGATCCTTAGTTTCCATGGCGATCATGATGCCGAACGCACAAAATTGCGGTATGGCGTTGGCCAGGTCCTCAGCAGGGTCCCCGTCGATTCCTGTTAAGTATAAAACTACAGGATTCTGGCCCGACCCCTCACAAAGAAACAATTAAACAGAAACCAAAACCATCAAACACAAAGAACACTGCATCAGAAGTAAAGGAGGTAAGCAGAAAAAAAGCCTTTCGCTTCAGCCATCATCACTCTCTTTCTACTATGGCAGTCGTGTCAACAGCTCGAAGCTGGTGGGAGAATAAGCTGTGTGGTTTCGCCTGCGTGTTTGTATGTACGCCTGTAGGAGCATATTTGTCTGTGTGTGCATGTGTGTGTGTGTGTGCATGTGTGTGTGTGTGTGTGTGCGTGCGCACACATGTGATTGTGTCGCCCATCATGGTTTTTAGATCATTGTTGCGCATCGCTCCACACCGTTCCCATTCAGCGGAAGGCCTGACCACGGTGGGACAAATGGGTAAAGAGAGCAGAGGGTTCTGCCCCAGAGATCGCGAGAGATCCTCTGAGATCGGTCAGGGAGCCACCGAGGAGCCCGGCGGATTCTAGGAGATCCAGGCGAAGTCCTTCTCACTCCCGTTCTGCTGCTCCCCCTCCTGTACGGAGGAGTCGCTCTCTTCCTTCTCATTGTCCAGCGCCCTGTCCCGGTTGGCTATCATCCCTGAGTCCTTCCACTTCCCTGTCTCCTCCTCCCCGTCTCCGATCAGCTCGCTGTCGCCCTCTGTCATCATCTCCTCCTCCCCATCGCCGTCGCACTCAGCCTGGTCGTCGTGGAAACGGTGGTCGCCAGAGTACAGCTCCTCCTCCGGAGAGATGTCGCCGCCCGCCTCTCCGTTGTGGTCCAGCAGCGCAGCCATGCCCCGGCCGGAGCAGTCGGCGCAGACGCCGTGGCGTCGGGAGCCGTGTTTGATTCCCACGCTGGCCGCTGACATGAAGACTCGGCTGCAGACCTTACACACGTACTTCTTGTCTTTACTGTGGACCTGTGGACAAACAAACACACACACACTCTATTCACATAATGTCCACTGACTAGTAAGGGCGTGAAGGGTTCAACTTCAGATTGTCACATCGGGAGCAGGACCTGAGGACCCAAATGCAGACAGCGGAGACAGGCTGGGCTAGAGCAGTGCTTTAATGAAGGAAATGAATTTACAGAAACTGGAGCGGCAGGTGCAAACAGCAAGGAAGGCTCATGGACAAGGCATGAAGCACCCAGCTAACAAACGCTAACATAACAATCAGACAAAGAGTCAGGGCAACCTGGGGGAATATAACTGCTGTGGAGCCAATCAGGGAATGGGGAACAGGTGAGCGAAGCACAGGCACGAACAGAAATGGCAAGACCGTTGAGCCTTGGAAACCCAGACAACACATCCATGACACAGATTTACCGTGTGGGCCTCTCATTTCTGTGAATGCATATTCATCCATCCATCCATTATCTGAACCGCTTATCCTGCTCTCAGGACTGCGGGGATGCTGGAGCCTATTCCAGCAGTCATTGGGCGGCAGGCGTGGAGACACCCTGGACAGGCCGCCAGGCCATCACAGGGCCCCCCCCCCCACACACACACACACACACACACACACACATTCATACCTAGGGACAATTCAGTATGGCCAATTCACCTGACCTACAACTCTTTGGACTGTGGGAGGAAACCGGAGTCTCCGGAGGAAACCCACGCAGACACGGGGAGAACATGCAAACTCCACACAGAGGATGACCCAGGACGACCCACCAAGGTTGGACTACCCCGGGGCTCGAACTCAGAACCTTCTTGCTGTAAGGCGAGGCGATCCAATAAATAAATAAATAAATAAAAACAATTAAAAGAAGAAAAAATCACCACTGGGATTAAAATCTTAATCTGGCTTTCCAAGCAGTCAATATAACCATCACACAATGGGGGCCGATGAATCGTAACCTACTTATAACCTTATCCTTATACTGGTGTATTGGTGTGAACAGTATTACAGTTTAGATAAACAGAGCTGCATGAACTACGACGTGTCAGTTATCATTTTAGTTAAGAAACTCCAATATCTACTCATGAACATGGCACGCACAAATAGAGGCAGGATATACCTTTTTCCCCTCACTACCATCCCTCCTTACCTTTAGTAAGGGTATGTGGATAGACCTATGGATATAACCCTAAATGTCTCTACTATGTTATGTTATCCATTTTATTTTTCTTGGTCCTTTGTACATAATATGCTTATCTCGATAGGCTACCGAGTAGCTAGTACAACAATGTTATTATTGTTGTTGAACTTTACATTAATTGCAATATTTTTATATGTAATATGATTTTATGTAAGAATGTCAAAAGAAAATATCAATGGGAGTTTTTAGAGGGTCTAAATATGTAAATTAGATTATCTTGTAGTAATACTAGCCAGTAAGGTGTTCCTGCAATACTGTGCTGATTGACAGGTAACACAGTCTACATGTAGTATCACCGCTTCTTTAACACGAGAACAACTAAGACCGTCATTATGACCATTCTGGGTTTTCAAAGTTTAATAACTTTTTGAAAAAAAAAACAGACCTGCCACTCCCTGAATGTTCCCAAAATTGCACATACTTGCATTAAAATGAGTTTTAGATCAATTGCACACAAAAAAATGTTAAGATAAGGTCTACCTAAAACAACCACCGGATTTAAAATTCAATATTCAGAGTTCAAGATGAATACCTAATTGAGATATTAATGCATTGTATATGTTTGTATGTCTGTTAGGAAATGACTGACACCAAAATGAAAATTTTAACAACTATAATATAAACTTCAAAGAGACATGGTCAAACTTGAATAGCAAAATTGAAAAAGTGAAAATATTACCCGAAAAACAAAATGGAAAACACATATTGCTAATCTAACAAACGTAACAAGGCCTATAAAACGTGTCATGTAAAAAAAAGAACTGAAAATAACAATTTAAACAGTCCCAAACAACGACCAGACCTTTAAAAACTACTAGAACGACCATGGCGGTCATTTTGACCGTTTTGGATTTTCACAGTTTAATCACTTTGTGAAAAAAAAAGAAAAGATACAGACCTGCAGCTCCCCGAATGCTCCTAAAACTGCTTATATTTGCATTGAAATTAGTTTTAGATCAGTTACACAAAAAAAGTTATAAGGTCTACCTAAAACGACCTTGAGCGGTCAAAATGACAGCACGTAATCTGCTCGTCATCGTGCGCGTCATGTCACGTGTGTTGTCGCGTAATTTCCTCGGCAATGTTCAGTTCTTTTTTTTACATTTCACGTTTTACAGGCCTTATTACATGTGTTAGATTAGCAATATGCGTTTTCCGTTTTGTTTTTTAGGTATTATTTCCAACATGTCTGGGTACAGCCGCCGTTTCAGACGCACTGTGACTACCACCGAGGCGTTGCAGTATTCACAGGCGTTGGACAGCAGCTATTTTAAATTGTTTGATAAATAGTATTAAAGTTACTAAAATGTTAATTTTGGTGTCAGTCATTTCCTAACAGACATACTAACATATGCAATGCATTAATATCTCAGTTGGGTATTTATCTTGACAGAATATAGAGCTTAAAAACCGGCGGTCATTTTGACTGCCCATGGTCGTTTCAGGTAGGAGTGAAATCCCGGTCGTTCTAGTGTTAAACACCCGTGTGGTTATTTTGCTTGGTGTGAACCTGGTGAAGCAGCACAGTGTTAGCTATGCTTTTCACTTGCACTTGAATGGAATAAAAGTGGAAGCACCTCCACCTTTTTTGGGTGTGGTAAACTATATTTTTACAATTCATCTGATGTTTTCTGCCATCACTTTCACCAAGATGAAGTAAGGGCCGACCATGCTGTGCATGAGCATAAATCTGGTCAGTCAATGCACAAGTGAAGGTTTGTATGGGGAGGTTTTATTTTAAATTGAAATGTTATAAAGATGTTAAACTTATAGTTACGTATACATATCATACATGTGCTTTTATATCACCTGATACTGGAGCCCTAAAAACACGTCTACGCTTAGTTAGCACAGGGTGCAGATTTGCAGGTGGATCCTAAAAGAGGAGCCCGGGAGGGATGTCTGGAGTCTGGAGTTGGGTTTATGTGGTGGTAAAGGAAGGTGCTTTTATTTTAACTGATTTTTTGTTTGTTTGTTAATGTCTGCCTCTGGGATTATAGGAAAAAAGGAAGATGGAAGTGAACAGAAGGATAAGGCCATAAGGCCTGGGGCAGGAAAGCAGGTGGGCCTGAGGGGGTGATAATCCTCCTCGGTGGACTTTGCTGCCCCCTGCTGGTGACTGGGCATAGACTCCACTCACCAGCGTATGCCTCTTCATGTGCTCCCTCCGGGTGAACTTCTTGCCACAGATCTCACACGGGTAGGGCCTCTCACCGGTGTGGGAGCGCATGTGCCTCTTCAAAATGCACTGGTGCATGGCGGAGAAACTGCAGTAGGGGCACTTGAACTTCTTGCGGATCACCGTGAAGTCGTTCACTGCGGGGTAAGGTGACAGGGGGGGAGCGAGACAGAGAGAGAAATACAGATTAGTGTTGTTTTTGTTTTTTTCCAAACAAACCTAGACATTACTTTTTTTTCATTTCCTACATTTAATTAACAGAGTAGTCTAGAAATGTATTATCAATTCCCATGGCCGCCCCGGTGCCAGTCAATGCTACTGTTGCCCTGGCAACAGCTCTTCCTCCATACCAAAGCAATAAAGGCAAAGGAATACTATAAACATCAACACAACAGTCAGTCTGCTTTAGTCACTCTATAGAGGGTTTGCTCCACGGACAACAGAGAGACGAGAACACGGACAGAGACAGACAGACGGACAGGCCAACAGGCGGGGAATATAATCACAAACACATATAGAGAAGCTCGGGTAAATAAACACTAATGCTAATACCATGTCCCAATCTTATGCGGAGGGTTTGCTAAGCCTTTTATCTCAAGGTCTCCACTTAAATGGCGGTAAAGCCAGGTGAAGGACAGTCCAGTAAACAGATTACATATATGTTTGTGTATATGTGTGTGTGCATGTGCACGCGTGTGCGTGTCTGTGTGTATTCAGTCAATGATGAGGAGCCTTAGGATGCACATACGAGTCTCTTAAAAGATCAGGACCGGGTTTGCACAACACACACATACTGCACACATCTACGGTACAAGAAAGGAGGGAGGAGGGGGGGTGTCAAATGCACGGTTAGGGGCTGTAAGCTTGAAATGATATAATTACCTCAAGTCTGCAAATACACTTCTGCTCTGATTATAGACTAGACAATGTACTGTGTCAGTGAGAGATATGCAAGTCCACATGAGCGGCGCAAAGGGTTAAAGTCATCACGGCTTCGCTTAGGGGTGTACGCCAGAAAGAATAGAGGAGAGATTATCATTGTGATAGTGTGAGTAGATGTCTGACAGATGCCTGGATGAGAGAAGGAAAAAAAAAAAACAAACAAAAAAAACACAGCAGAGAGGTGTTCACATTTTCCATCACCATTTAATCGTAGAATAGTCTACAAGAGGGAGCTCGTCATTTTTAGAAAAAAGGTACACAGAAAAAAAAAAAATAGAATCTAGGAAGCATTTCTTTTAATATTTTCAACAAAAAAAAATCGAAATGAAATGAAAAATCACTCACAAAACAAGTGTGTTTGCTGTTTCCCAGCCACAGCTAAACCTGCTGGTTGATTCCTGGTTTGACTGGCTGGGACAGAGTCTTTTACCTGAGTTTAAAGATCCTTTACTCACACGGACTGACTTTCTGGCCTTCCCATCATTTTAAGCAGAGTATATTTAGCTCCCTAAAATGTCTGCCGGTTCTGACTTTTTTCTTCTTCTTTTTTTATCCCTCCCCCCTTTTTCTCCCCAGTTGTACTTGGCCAATTACCCTATTTTCCAAGCCGTCCTGGTCGCTGCTCCACCCCCTCTGCCACATGCCTCCTCCGACACATGTGGAGTCGCCAGCTGCTTCTTTTCACCTGACAGTGAGGAGTTTCCCAAGGGGGATTTAGCACTTGGGAGGATCACGCTATTCCCCCCAGTTCCCCCTCCCCCCTGAACAGGCGCCCTGACCGATCAAAGGAGGCGCTAGTGCAGCGACCAGGACACACACCCACATCCGGCTTCCTACCAGCAGACACGGCCAATTGTGTCTGTAGGGACGCCCGACCAAGCCGGAGGTAACACGGGGATTCGAACCGGCAATCCCTGTGTTGGTAGGCAACGGAATAGACCGCCACACTACCCGGACGCCCCCTTGCCAGTTCTGATTTTGACGCACACAAATTGTGTTTCCTTTACTACATCTGCCGTAATGGCCATGGGACATTTCAAGCAGCCTGGATGGGCCCCTTCCAAAGCATGGGTATTCATAATAAACCATAGAGCACAAACCTAAGGTTTATATTTTGGGGGTAAACATATGTGTTTTGAGGATTCCCTCAACATGTTAAGGTAATTTTAGTTTTGGTCTGAGTTTAATGTCTCTGAGGGTTAAGGCCTGCTTTAAACTCAGAGGGAAACTAATGGGCAGAAACTGTACATAAGTAACACTAAATATATTACGTCAGTGTGAACTTACACTTACGTAATTGTAATGATTCAGTACCACTTCACAACATCTTATAAAGGATTTACAAGTGGTAATTCATTACTTTTTTGATAGCTGATTTATTAATTGCTATAAGTCAGTAATAAGATGTTATAAAGCATTAATAAAAAGCTTTTTTTGGGTTGCCAGTTTGGAAGCCCACGTTTTGTCAGCACAAGAAAGTCACAATAGACATTTTCTCAGAAACCACGTGACTAGTGAGGACCCACAATTCACATTCTCAGTGAGACACAAAATAACATGACTCGAAAATGTCGTGCGAGGTGTACGCAAAAGTGGCTATTAACTTAGCAGCGATGGCAACTACAGACACAGAGGTTGCGTTTCGAGTAGTGGTTAGTCAGGCCGCCATACATCTAGTATTTGGCTAGTTTCGTTCAACCATGTGGTTTCCAAGAGAATGTATGTGGAGAGTCTCCCTCAGGGATCCCAATCTGGCAACCCGTTACATCTTATTACTGATTTATTACACATTAATAAATTGGTTATTAACCAGTTCTTAAGTAATAAATAGCCACTTGTAAACCCTTTCAAGTATGCCATATTGGGAAGTGCTGACATGATCCAAATAAAGCCTTGCGTTCACGCTGATTACAATAACCTGAGTACCTGCTGTGGCTCTCCCTGATATCCTCCATCCAAATAAATCCTCACCCTCTTCCCACTCATCTCCCTCTTCTCTGCCTCACTACTGCTAGCTCTATTCCTCCCCTTCCCCCATTCCTTTTGCTCTGTCGTAGCACTCTCTGCCTGACCGGTGTCATCAGAGGTCATCTATAGTTTCAAAGGGAATCTGGCCCTGGTCCGCCCATTTCCTCTTTCCCAAAAAGCTCGAGGGTCGAGAGGGGCCGGAGCCATGATGAACCAATTACTGTCCAGTTTCAGCCACGCTCAGTGGCAGGAGGACTCGCGGATCTGGGGCAGAGATGGACAGAGAGAGAGAGGGAGAGGAAATAAGGGAAGACACCCCCCCCCCCAACCATGTTGCTTCTTGTCTATTGTTTTTCACTGGCTTTGTTTTGCTCAGCGCAGCTCCTTTATCTCGCACCGCCCTGAAAGCACGGGGCTTTAGATAATCATGTCACGCTGATGATGGAGGACAAGCGTCTACCTGTCCTGATTAGCGGTAGGGCAGATAAAGAGGTGGCGATCCGAAATAGAACTACTTTTGATTCGGTGTTTTGGGTTCGAGGTTTAAGAAAAGAAATGTCAAAGGAAAGAAAGAAAACCCATCTAAAACCCACTCCCCCCCCCCCCGTGTGTCGTACAACATGTTACGTTTAACGTGGAATGCTAACGGCAGCAGACATAATCTGATTTGGGTATTTGCTTGGCCCGCAGAGCGGCGGTGCAGTGCCACCCGGTGCCTGTCGGTGGTGCCGTTGTGTGGGCTGTGAGCCTTGCAGACGACTAGCGGGTTTAACCTGACTGCCTTTTGTGTCCACCACCACGCGGGGTTTGGACGCATGAAAAAAAGATAACGATCTCTCTGCCTAAAAAGGAGAGGATACTTTAGGCAGAGTACCGACTGGCAACAGAAAGACAGACTAGAGGTTCAGGTTAAGGTGGGGGGGGGATTGAAAGTTAACACCCCCCCCTCACACACACACACACACACACACACACACACACACACACAAAACCACCTCCTGATTCCAACCAGAATGAAATGATTTCAGCAGTTCACTACATCTCACAACAGTGTCCTTGCCACAGCACTACTCTAAACTGTTTAAAAAAAAAAAGAGGAATGCACACATAAAGAGTCAGTTTGCATAGCAATTGTGCATTTTTGACAGTACCACGTGGGCTGCCCATGAAAAGAAATAAATGCATATAAAACATATTTAAAAATCATCATTTGAAAAATAAAACACTTATATTCACATAAATATCA